>NC_061116.1:146515030-146543216 GCF_002878395.1 Capsicum annuum | reverse complement strand
AGTAGAATTATTCGAAAAATAGCATGTTAAGAAGTTTATTAGCAAAGTGGAAAAGAAGAAAAATCCCTAAGAACTATACCATCCTAAAGGTGAAACCGGTGAGGCAAGAAAGCCGTGATAGGGAGTATCCAGAGTAGAGGCGTTGTTTAAGAGAAAAGTTTCCAGATTACCATGCTAATAGTGACCGAAGAATATGTTATTTAAGAATAATCTAGTATATAGTAATCTAAAATGATCATATTTTGTTATGTGTATGATTGAAGGAAATATTTTGAAAAAGCATTATATGAAAAATGAATACTTATTTATCTGATGAAATGGTAGATAAATTTAAAATATTTGTTTTGTATGTACTTAAGGATATAGAAATTATAGATATAAGAAAAATCATATTGAAAAAAATATTTGATAAATATTTTATGACTAGAATAAATTACATACCTCACCTACCTAACTACTCTTATAAACACTTACATACCAAACCTACACATCAACCATGATAAATTACGTATATTTAGAATATTGAAAAATTGATATGAAAAATATACGATTAATACAAAAACTAATGAAAACAAATTTAGAAGAATATATGAGAACCAAAGATATAAAATATATAGAATACCTTAATGAAAATATAGAAGAATTAATAAGATTAAAACAAACAACTAAAGAATATTATGAAAAAACATTTAATTAACCCACCTAAATGACAGATAATTTTGAAGTACTAGTTTTATACATACTTAGAGATACAGAAATTATAGACGTAAAGAAAATAATATGGGAAAAAATATTTAACATTGAAGATGAAGAGTTAGATATTAATCAGACAGAAGACGAGTTAGGAAAAATATACTTAAGTGATGACAATCACTATTACTACCTAGATAATTATTAGATGGATATTATACAGATTAAGAAATGCTAGAATATATTCAAAGAGTTAGAGAAAAACAAAGTTGGCTATACAAAGAAATTAATTATAGAAACCATCTTAGAAAATGAAGAGAACAATTAAAAGAAAGATTAATTTGGATAAATAAAACCATAAAACAACTAGAATTAAAAGAAAGTTTAGAATATGATTTAGACATGGAATTGTTCATAGATGAAAAAGACAGGATAATTAACGAAATAGATAACCTAGAATTTAATATCAGATATAGTACAATTAGAATAAATTTTTATAAATAAATTTGTAGTATCACAACTACTTTAGGATAAAATGATAGACTATGAGTATTTAAAATATTGCTTTAGGATAAAATGATAGACTATGAGTATTTAAAATATTGGAGACAAGATATGAAAGAAATAAAATTAATAGAAATACTTAAAATATTGGAGACAAGATATGAAAGAAATAAAATTAATAGAAATACTTATGAAAGAGAATTTAATTGAATATTTTAGAACAAAAGATATAGAATATTTAAAATACCTCCAAAATAATATATAGGAATTACAAAGACTAGAGAAAAAACTAAAGAATATTACAGTAAAGCATTTAATTAAATATCATCTAATCACCCCCCAAGATATGAACATTAATAAAATTAAAATAAATACACTAAAAATAAAAATGTTTAGAGAAGTTAAGAAATATCCACGAACAAATAAAAATAGATCCATTAGAGCTATAATAGATCTGTTTATCTATTTGTTTACCCAAGTTATCCGCACCCCCACCTTCATGGTTCGGGATGTCCGTCACGGCCAAGCCCTAGTTTGGGTCGTAACAAACTTGGTATCAGAGCACAATTCATGGTCTCAGGGTGTCTGCAAAATCACGTCGGGTAGAGTCTTGTTTATGGGTGTGTAGCGCGCCACACTTATAAGCAGGAGGCTGCTAGGCATTTAGGAATGTTTTCCTTTCTTCATGCTCTAGTTCGTGCTATGGAGTCAGAATGTTCCTCTTTCATACTCTAATTTGTGCTATGGTGTTGCCCATATGAAAGTAAAGTTATCCCAATTCTTTCCTTACTTTGATGTGCTCAGATATGTCTTATTGTTGAAGTGATTCAGGTGTAGAAGTCTAGAATCAAAATGGTATAGTGCTTTCTGATTGATCCATATAAGATTTTGAAATTGGGCAAATACTTATGAAGAGTTCGTTAGTGCCTCAGAGTGTATTGATTCTAGTGTGAATTTTGATTCTGATAAAATCGTGCTTTTGAGCCTGCGATATTAAGTGTATTCAGTCTCTTTTAAAATTTCTATGTTGCAGATGTCATGCTTAAGAGGGAATAAGGTGTAGCAAAATGTTGGAACTATATTTCCACCCGAGTAGTAGTATAAGTTAAAGTATCAGTGTCATAACCTATTAGTAGTGAGATTAGACCAAGAAGTTGGTGATACGAAGTCACAAGGTTAGAAATCAGAGTGAGAATTACTTTTGTATAGATAAATGTGCTTAGTTGAATAATTAATGTTCGATGATAATTTAACCCTTTATAGTGATAGACTAATGTGGTAGCTAGTAGCATGTGTGGATTGTATGGTACTCTATGGGGGGAGTGTTTGACTCTGATTTTTATTCATACAGAGTAAGATATGTATTCTTAGATCATTGATTATTGTGTGTTAGTTTAGTAGAAGGTAGAGAAGGAGTTATTAGCTAAGGTGAGTTGTTGTTTGCTCGAAGTACGAAAATGGCTAGATTAGCCAGTAAGTTATAATTATAGACACAAGGTTGTTTTTGGAATTTGAAGGTAGTCTAAATGTACGCTTGGGTAAGTAAGTGTGATGTGAGAAAGCCGTATAAGTAGATAAAATTATATGGGGTTAGAATATAAGATTAAGGTCGACCATGTTTATTTTGTGACTCTACCCCCCCCCCCCCCCCTCCTTCGACCTTCTTTTCTTTGGTAGTTGTAAACTAGTACTACTTGTGAGAAGGTATGTAGTAGATTTTGAGGCATAGCGGTGATGTCATGAAGGTGTTTTGGTTGCAGGTTGTATCTAAATAAAGTGAGATATTTGGGTAGAATATCCCAAATTGATGGATTAGTATATTATGTTGCATTCTTCATTGGTGGTAGATGATTGATGCTAGACTATAGGCTTGATTTGTTGAAATAGTGCGTGTTAATGAATTATAATAAGAAAAACCGTAAGGTCATGATCGATTATTGTGGCTACGGAGTTCTAGTGTACTATTATTTCTTGATGTTTTATTTCGTAGTTTCCAAGTGAGAATTGTGTGTGAGATTGGATTGTAAGTCATGTTTAACACTATACATTAAGTTTGAACGGTTGATTTTCATAGAGGTGGATGTGATGATTGCTTGGTTAATGTTACTAGTTATATGGAAGTGATCTAATAGGCTTGAACGGTGTATGCAAGAGCTTAAGTATATTTGATTCGTAATGAAGTATGATGTTGTATGTATGAAGTAGAAGTATGCCAAGGTGATATGAGGTTGTGGTATTCTTCTAAGGCTATTACATATTGTGTATGACTAGTGGTACCATTGAGTTGCTAGGTGGAGAAAAGACTAGTTAGATGGAATATGGTATTCTAAATAGCCAAGTTAAGGAGTTTTGATAGATAATGTTAAGCCTTTTGATATGATCTTGATTATCAGAGTAGAGAGATATAAGTTTACAGGCATGATGCTGGTAGACTATGACAGAAGTGATATGGTCCGTCCAAGGTTTGGAGATATCCATATTTAGTGTTAGAATAATCTGGGTGGGTGAATGATTAAGATGTTACATGATGACTTTTGGGGCTATAGAAACCTAAGGGTTGAATCTTAGAAGGAGGCATTATCATTGGTTGTTATACATAAAGATACTGTCTTGCAGGGTAAGTTTAGTTTTATGTGTATTGTTATATCCCCAACTTTAGAGTAAAGTGATTTCAGTTTATACCAGAGTGTATATAGTGGTCCGCAGACTTAGAGTAATGGCTTAAATCTAAGGGGGAGATGATAGAATGAGTAACCAAGTCATGTTTTCATATACTAATAGATATGCCAGTAAGTTGTGGAATTGGCCATGAGAAAGAATGATGCTCAATTATTCTTATTTCAGCAGCTTACCTCAGTTATTTCGATACATACTCATACTTTATATTTCAGCTTCATGATCATGGCTCGTGTTCATGTATATGATAAGAAATCATGTACTTTCCTAGTTCCTAGTATGATGAGTTCCCAGTTTGTTTAGCAGTCAGAATCGTTTTTCATAAGTTATGAATTCCAAAAATTCAGATCATGCAGTTCATGACTCTTGTGAACATGTGATACTCTTAACAATCAGTGAAAATTCAGATTTATATCAGGTACACCTCAGATTAGATCTCTTTAAATGAGTCCATGCAGTGAGTGCTCTATTCCTCACGCCTCAGTAGGGTATCAAGTTATGGTTAGTACTCTCCTTATATTTTGGATCCCGATATTCTAATTTACAGTGGCATTTTTCCCTTAGGTCGAGATAGTGATGATGAACAGTTGTTTAGATGGGAAAGAGTAAACATTTTTTATTGATAAAAGATGGTTGTATGCTTATTTGAGTTAAGGCGGTAACTGTGGAGTAAGATTGAGGCCGAGTCTTTGATACGTGTCAAGGTTAGTTGAAGTTTTATGTGTTATATTTGGGAAAAATTATTGTACGCCTGTTTTATGTGAGTTTATAAGTTAAAAGAATTTTGAGGTAAAGTTTCATGTATGGCTTGCTTAGTTGAGGATATTTTATGTGTATCATCTAAATAGTGCAACGAAGTTGTTATGGATAGAAGTATTAGAGAATATGAGAAATATGCTTTATGAGTGGTTGTTTAGTAGTGCATATGTGGGTATGAAGATAGGCTTGAATGTCATGTTTTTATGCATATAGATGGATGCCTTGAGTGTTTGTGAATGTCTAATACGAAGTTGAAGGTGATTGCTAGAGTGGCAATAAGAATTATACAAGAGATGAGGAATTGTGAAATGTAGGGTATGCTAAATTCATGATTCAGACTAGTACTACGGTATTGTGTGGTGCGTTTTGTGATTTTGAGTTAGGCTTGAAGATGATAAGGGCATTTAGTTCAGTTTAGATATTAGTAAATGGAAATATCAGCGGCAATGTAAGAAAAATAAGTGGAATCAATAAGCATAGTGTTTAAGGGGAAAGTATAGTTGAGAGAGTATTTAGAAGGGTGGCTAATCTTGAAAGTAAAAAGTTGCAATGCCTAAGGTTTGGTAATTCTACCCTAGTTTATGAGTTATATGTCTATATTCCATGCTATAGAGTAGTGTCAATGTTGTGATTCCTTAGTCAGATGTCTGGTGTAGATTATGCCCAAGATTCTTTTGCTCGCTAATGTTACTAAAACTTCCTTAGAAAGAGTGTTGAAGAGATACTCCAGTTAAGCATAAGTTTCCAAGTATAATTCAATCTGTATAGCCAACAATTCAGTTTAACAGTCAGGCAGACAAGTTACTGTGGTTTTCCCCTTTTTCACCCAGTCCTACTATCTAAAGTACAATGCGTATGACCATCCCAAAAGATAATATGTTCCATCCGTGTAAGTTGCGAACTTAGTTCATTCCAAGCATCATGTTTCAGATTTAGTTGTTTAGTGATGACTCAGTTCATAAGAGTTCAGCACATAATCTTAAATTTTTCCAGTTATTTTAGCTCAGACAGTGTATTACCTTTGTACGATCTAAATCCTGTTGCCTCATGGTTCGTACATACCTAAGTTATCACTTCCAAATCCAATGTGTGTGATTTGTGCATAAACACTTTAGGGGAAATCCTAAACTTTCAGCATTAATCAGCTCCTTAAAATAAGTAAGGGCAAGTCAGCTCAGAATTAAGTTTCATGATAGAAGTTTAAATGTGTCAGATCAGTTATATCCATTTTTAGAAGACACATTAGGTCTGCGTTATTCCATATATTTAAGCTTCAACGTTCCTATCCATTATTCAGGGACGAATGATCCTAAGGGGGAGCTAATATAACACCCCACATTTTGGGCTAGAATGAAAACCGTCATTTCTATGTATAGATGATCCAAAAGCCATAAATCCTATGCAAATTTTCCATGTTAATCAATTATGTAGTGTGGAAAATTGGATGAGCTTTCCGTCAATATAAGATTCGCCTAAATCCGATACCCGGGCAAGATGTTATGGCTAATTTAAGTTCTAGTCCTAAAACACCATTATTTTGGTGCTTTGCGCGTCACGGAGGTGGTCTATTTAACAATTGTCAAATTCCAGTAGCCTAGCGCGATTATGGCATGTCGTACCAAAGTTTCAGGTCCAAACCAGTGGGACAATGCGATGGCTCCGCGTTGCGGTGACCCCAAGAATCCTATTCGTCAATTTCCAGTGAGTCACCGTGATAGTGGCGCGTCGTGGTGGCCCATTAAATTGGGCTCCCAGTTATATTTTATTCCATCTCATTAAGGGTATATTGGGTATTTTCACCCCTTATCAGCTTAAATACGGGATTAAATTCCCAAACACCAAAATAACATTATTTTCTCTCAAAATCACCAAGAACATTCCTTAGGGTTTCAACCCAAAAATCAATATATCTCAAGATTTAACTGTATCTTTTCCTTAATTCTTCAAGAATTGGAATCCCCATTGCGAGGGCTACAAGAAGCACCTATCAATCATACGCATAGCGTCCCTAACGCGAGAGTTCATTCAAAATCTTCTAATTTAAGGTACATGAGGTTTATCCTAAAAATACATGGGCTTGTAAAAAAAAATACTCAATTATGATTTCAAGATTATAAAGCATGAATTTGTTAAAGGAGTTTGAAATCCATGATTTTTATTATGCTTTATGCATGTTATTGATATTGTTGCTTTGGCCTTTAGGCTTCATCCCCTTAAATTGATTTACAATTATACGTATATGTACGAAATTAAAATTTAAGATTTGTTTGAGAGAACAGATTATGAAGTCCCTCTCTTGTGATAAATTCAAGTTTATGATCTTATTGTGAATGATTTGAAATACATGATTATGGTTTTGAAACTAGTTTTCTCAACAACTTAGTGTTTGAGCATGATTTAGAGATGATGAGATGGAGCTTCTTGATATAATTACATCCTTGTTTTAAATAAGAAAGAGTTGCATGTGATTGAGAAATTTGACATGACCACCTTGTATTATTGAAATGCTTGACAAAGAGAGTGCCTTGCATGTGTTTACATGAGGTTTGAGAAAGAGTTTCTTTGAATTGATTTATTGATATGGTGGTCCCAAACTTATGTTTTGAAAACAGAGATTATAATATGTTATTAATGGCTCAGAGACTTGACTTGCAAGTCAATGGTATGACGATACCATAAGTATGTATGCCATAACAGAGTATGTTTTCAGAATATGTTTTTAGAGAAATGCATGTCTTAAAGAGTTAAAAATAGGCTTAAAGGGGTTTAGGAGGTTACCCGAAGAAGGCTTGATTTCAAGTAACTCTTAGCCTAAAATCGTGATTTGCCGATCCGGGTATATTATTTTTACGCTGGCAACGGCCGTGTGGCGTAGCAGAGTCAGAGACTCCAACCCTTGCGGCACACTTGGGTTGGAGGCTTCCCTGTCAAGTCAATGGCGAATTCCATATAGCCCATGGAATTTCAAAGTTGTAGGGTATACCACCTAGCGCAAAAGTAACACAAAGAGTGTCACAGAGTACAGATAATTTTTCAGAGTCTTTCGAAAATGCCCATGAGATTTCCTACTATATGATATGGTTATGAACTGTTTTAAATCGCTTTCATATATGTTGAATATAAATTATTATTTTGGATTTGCTCTGCGTACCAGTACATCTGTATTGACCCCCTACCTCCCAGGTTCGGAGGCTCAGTCTAAGGGTCCGGCTAATCAGTAAAGTATTCCAGAGAGAAGTGATCCATGCAGTGGTGAGCCTTCTTTTTTCTGGAAGGCCTGTTATTTCAGATTATGTTATTCTGTTGTTTTGGTCTACTGGGGGCCTTGTCCCAATTTTCAGAACAGTTTTGAGATGTAGTAGAGATTCCGCAGACTGAGTCAGATCTTATTCGGTGATTTAAATTGCAGCTTTCGTTCTTATGTCTTGAACCTCAGAGTTAATGACCATGTTTCCATATCAGATTATAATTCCGCAGTTTCTTTTATTATATGAATGTTGTGCATGATTACCAGATCAGATAGAGTAGGACGTCCGGGCCTTCATGGTTCGGGATGTCTATCACGGCCAGGCCCTAGTTCGGGTCGTGACATTAGTCATAGTATATTTTTTATAAATTTAAATATTTTTGCATTAAGGCAAATATTTTAAGCAAGGTCTCAATAATAGTCAATTTTTTCTCTCTCATATTTTTTTATTACCATTTTTTCAACAAATAACTTATAACATTATCCAAAGTCCTAACTTGTTTGCACGATTTCACAATGTTCACTTATTCTCTTATGTTAATGGACCAACAAATATTAATGAATCTTATTGTATATTATTTTTTCGAATAAATGATTTAGTCCTTCATAGGTTTGAATATTCACTCTTCAACTCTATTTCAACCCTATCATACTTTCTCAATTTACTTAATTTGAATGAAATTATAATTATTAATCACTATTGAAATTGAAATTCCCTCCCATCTTAGAACATTCAACTAATACTTAACCCCTCATGTTCATCAGTACAATAAGATATTAATCTTATTCATCTTTATCCTTTATATTGTACAAAGTAGATCAAAATAATTATTGCACCAAAAGATCTACAATATTCTAAAATTGGAGTTACACATATAAAGATAAACATGATTGAATTCATTGGCTATTTATATCAACTGAAACGGAAAAAAATAAGAAAGTTTGTAGTATAATGTTTATAAATAACAAATGATAAATGACATTTACTTTCACATTAGTACAATATGCTACGTAAAAGTACAATAATATTTGCAGTAAGAATTTAAATATAATGAATTTGAAAAAATCAATATTCGTAAGTATACTCACCCAAATTTTGATCTTCGATACATAGCTTTTGAGATAGTAATCCTAGTGTCGGGTAAATTTCATAAATAACTATACAACTATCATTTTTTTACTAAGGTCACTTAACTATCATTCCTAAAGCAACAATATTTGCAATGCAAGAAAATCAACTATCTAAAATCAATTTTAGTTTCTCCATATTTAATGTATAACTTATAAATTTTTATGTTATTGCTAAAATTCTCATTGCACATTTTGACCAAGATAAATTTTTATAAGTCTTTAAAAATGTATGACTTATTAAAAGATCACTAACTTAAATTTTTAAATAGTACAGATTATCTTTTTTTATAAAACATAAAGTACATGAATACTGGCTCATAAAATTTTCACCAAATATGTAGAAAATAAAATGAATATGCAACATAACCTGTATATTTAGTTGACTTGATAAATAAAAAAAAATCTATTCTGAAACAATACTCATAGTAAATTGAGATTCTAGTGATTATCACAACAAGATAAGTTGTGGCAGAATTCACTTGCACAATTCATCTTCTCCAACATGTTATGACAGAAATTAATTAGCTTTTACTGAGTGTAGCTTTCTTATATAGTGGTAAATTGTTATGGCATTAGAACTTCTAGATTAATTGCCGTTGGTACAATATTATTTTCCATATATATGTATATAATTGTTAATTGATTATTCATTTTCTATTTATATTTCTCAATCAATTTTGTCATGCTTCCTTAATTGACTTACATTAAATGAAATCATAAATACTTTTTGTCATATAAATATTCATTTTATTGTAATAATTCAATTGCATATATTCTAATTTATTAGTAACTCACACCTACATTTCATCATATAAAAATTATTATAAATTTTTATTGATATTTTTATTATTAAAAAATATTTATTCCTAATTCATTTTATTGATTTGCCCGTTTAAATTTTTATATAAGATAATTTAATCTTTTTTAGTTAATTTTTGTTCATCAAAACGAAGAATCTTTTTCAAATTTGATTATTTTAAAATCTGAAATTATTCTTACAGACATATATAAGGTTATATAATTGGTCAATTAAAGAATAGCTTTGTAAGACAAAATTTATTTGACTTTGAATATTAATTAGGACTGTGTAATTTTAGTAGTTATTTTCGATAAACATTATGCAATCTTTTCTGTATAGTAATATTCATTTCTTTAAAAAATCAATATTTATTTATTTTCAATCTGCCCTCCTTTTAAATTCAAAACTATCATTTATTTATTTCCTAATATAGAACAATAATGTAATTACTCATTGATACTTATTCTTAATTATGAAAATCCTTTCATTAAATATGAAAGCATATTTTTTTTAATATGGATTACTTAAAATATATCGAATGAAAATTCTTTCAATAAATACGAATGCATATTTTTTAAATAAAATTACTTGAAATATATTTCTTCCATTTTGTAGTCCAAAGTTACCATTTGAGTATTCACGTCTTTTTCATAATATTTTTAATTTTGGAATAACTCTTTGATTATTATATTTTTTTTTCATATAAGTTGTTTGATTACTAATTGGTTATTCTATTAATTGATATTTCTTGATACTTTCTTGATTTAGTCAATTGTAATCAAAGCATAAATGTTCTTTTTTATATAATATTGTTATTTAAATTAATTATACACACATTTTGAGTGATGACATCTTTTTCATAATATTTTTAATTTTTGAAGGACTCATTTGTCATAATAATCCTTTTCATATAAGATACTTGATTATTAATTAGTTGTTCTCTAATTGATATTTTTTGTATTACTTTCTTGATTTACTAAATTATAGTGAAATCATAAATATTTTTTAAATAATATTATTATTTAAATTAATTGCATATATTTTTTTAGGGATAAGATCTTTTTTATAATATTTTTTTATTTTGAAATGACTTTTGATTATTATAATCTTATTCATATAAGTTACATGATTACTATTTACTAATTGATTTTTTGTAATATTTTCCTAATTTACTCAATTGTAGTAAAATCATAGATATTTACTTTTTATAATATTATTGTTTGTTTTATTTAAATTAATTGTTCACATATTTTAAGGAATGACATCTCTATTATAATATTTTTTTATTTCGGAATGACTTTTGGGTCATAGTAATTTTTTCCATATAAGTTGCTTGACTACTAATTGATTATTCACAAAAATAATTACCAAAATAAATTTTGTTGCCAACAAAATAGATTCTTGTTACCAAAATACTAAGTGGCTAGTTTTCAATATGTCATTTGGCTTAATTTTAGGCTAACTTCTTTGTTTTATTATATATATATATATATAGATTAATTGTCATGCAAGCAATAACGTAATCGAACTTCAGGTAGAAAATTCATTGCGATCTCATAGTGCACAAAGATTGTTCCAATTTAGTGTGCCATTATAGATATATTTTATTTTAAAAATAATAATTATCTTCACATATACATGACAGAGTTAGGGAGTATGATGTTTGTACTGATGTAACGAAAAAGTAATTAAAAAATAGAATAAGTGTGTGGTGCATATGATTTGATGAGTAGAAAATCTATGGTAGATCAGTTTATTGTTATTGCACAAAGGCTTTTCACAAAGACAACTTAAAAAGAGTTGGTTCTTTAATTACTAAAAAAAAAAAAAGTTATGAAGTTTTGATCTGAAACGCATAAATGACTATATTTAATTTGTTAATACATATATTTGCTCATTATTTTGAAAAGGAACATAGATGATATAGTTTAGAAAAAATTTCCTTTATATACAAAAATTACTAAATAGTTTACAACAAAAATAGTTAGATTTTTGTTCATTACTTTTTCTTATGTTTTTTTCAGCAGAATATTTTTTTAAAAAAAAAATTATTGTTGTTTTTTTTTTCCTGCGCTTTTTTATTAAAAGGAAAACTTTTTTTCTTTTTTTTTTTCAAATTTTTTTATATAACTTTTTAACACGTAAAAGTTTTTTTTAAATTTTTTATAAATATGTATATATGATGTAAAAATAATTATGTAATGTATCAATATTATATAAATAGTTATGTAGTGTATATGTAATGTATTGATATTGTACAAAATAGTGTATAAACGTGTATCAATATTATATAAATATGTATATATGATGTATAAATAATTATGTAGTGTATATGTAATATATCGCTATTGTTAAATGTATATAAACGTATATTGCTATTTATAAATAGTATATAAATGTGTATCAATATTGTATGAATGTGTATGTATTGTATCGATATTGTATAAATGATGTATAAACGTGTATCGATGTTGTACAAACAATTATGTAATGTTATATGTATTGTATCAATATTGATATTTATTTAATATCACTAGTTTCATTTGGCCCGTGCTTAACCCGGGTACATTAACATTTATATTTATAAAGATTTTTCTATTTTTTGTTACTTTGATTTTTGTTTATTCTTGTATAATATTATATTATTTAATAAAGTAATTTAATAACTTCTCAATATTTCTAGAATATTAAATCAAATAGTTATTTTAATTTTTATCTTATTATCTTTAGTTCATTTCGTTTTAGAAAGAATGTTTCTTTTCTTTCTTGGGAACTCTTTTATTTTTTATATATCTTTAGTTTAAACCCACAAAATTTAAAAATATTTATTTCTTTTTAAAATTTCATGCTAAGTCAAAATTAGGAAAATAAATTGAAATAGAAGAGGTAAAAGTTTTTGTAAGTTAAACAAAAACTTTTTCAAATAAATGCATACATTAAAACTCTTCTCCTTTTTATTTTACTAAAATTTTTTGAATGAAAGTCTTTAATGATCTAAATTGAGTTTTGTCTTGTGCTCAATTAACTGAATTACTGTTTTCTCGGTTTATGCTACAAATTATTATATGATCATGTCAGTAAAGTTAACTTATAAATAAATATAACATTTAAATTAAATTATTTATAAATATAATACAATAAAATACTTTTGTAGATGTTCTTTCAATTGGTGAAAGTTTATAAGGTGATTAAAGCTTCAATTAGGAGTAAAAAGACAAAATAAAGTTTCTTGTGAGCATTAAAAACTTAGATATTCTCTGTTAGTATTACTTCCACATAAAAAAACACTACAAAATTTTAAATTTAATTTTTGATTTGGTTGGATAAAGAGATTGTTTGTGGTGTCACTATTATTTTTTTTAGGACTCGTCACTTGTATAACATTTAAAAGCCCATATAATTAATCAAATTTATCAAAATGGTTGAAAATTTGCAAAGTTATTAAATCTTCATTTAAGAATAAAATAAAAAAAAATTATGTGAGGACTACCAAATTGGAGATGCTCTCTTATTTAGAATAGTAATATGTTCCACCTTAATAAATAAAAGTAAACAATAAATAATAAAATAAAATAAATATTTATTTATTTTTTTCATAAAAGGAAAGATGCTTATGGTGTATATGTGAATCGATATTGTATAAATAAGTTTATTAAGAAATAACAATAAATTTTTTATTAAAAAAATCCATCTAAAAATATTAGAAAAAAAAACCGAGATTTTTTTTGAAAAATAGTGCAAAACAAAAAAAAAGTAAAAAATACTTTTGACAAAAAAAAATACATAAAGAAAACAAACAAAATACATGAAAATCAGCAAAACAAATACACATGGCAGAAAAGAACAATGATGTTAATTTCTAGAACTAAATTCTCCTTACTAAAGAACTTTCTTCCATCCCCTTATGCTATTTATAATAATTTTGTTGCCACATTGTCAACGCTAAACAAAGTCCCTTTCACTACGTAGCTACAAAATAGCTTATTTCATATTTTTGACCCCATATTTATTTTGTTGGTTGCACTCTACATATTTTTTATTTGTATTTATATAAAATTGAAATTGAAATTGAAATTGAAATTGAAATAATGACGAAATATGCTCCGAAGAAAGATGGACGAATGACCGTATTAGCTATAATATATTTGGCCGAGTGGCCAATTTATGAAATGAAACATGGACCACTGTCATTTTAAGTAAAAAAAGGTGAATTATTTTTTGTGTAAAAAATTTAACCCAATGAATATTTTGTATAATTTGCTTATAGTTTATTTATGTAACTGCAAAACAAGTATGTAAACAAAAATTTTATTCGTGTAACTGCAAGAAAAGAAAAATATATAAGTAAAAAATCTAGACACTTAACCTCCATTTGTCTTTTAGATTTTCCTCCCTATTTTTTCATGTACTAAAGCAAATTTTTGCAGGAAACAAATTTTGAAAGAAAAAAGACACATTGTCACGATTCAAAGATTGAGGGCAAGATGACATCTACCCCACCACAATCCTAGGTAGGTAAGCCAAACATTCAAATAGTTAAAGAATCTGAAATAGAAATAGATAACCCAATACCAGACTTTATAAGAAGGTCAGATCATAATATAGATAAATAACATTATCGAAAAATAAATAAAATATAACTCCAAATTTCAAAATTTGATGTCATGAGTAAAGAGCATTAGTACTGATAAAGAGTATGAAAAACACATAAGTCTATCTCCGAATCATAAAATAAAGACATAATAGATAAGATGAGGTCCTAAATCAAACCTCAAACCAGGAGTTTACCAGATAAGATGAAGTCCGAAATGAAACTTCAATCATGAGCTCACCAATCTTCTGAATCATCGATCACAACATGATATCATGCTCTGTGTGTCACACTCGAACTAGGTGTAGCATTGAAAGGGTATAGAAAGTAGGACTGGGTATGGTCCACTTATATTCAGTAGGTATCATAGATCGACTAAGCAAAGTAGAAAAAAATAAGTAAAGAATAATATGAGCACGCTTCCAACTGCATATAGAAAAATTTCCAACGATGTCTTAAACCATATCTCCTAAAAATTCTACAAATATAATATTATATATGAATACAAAAATATGATAAAAGACTAAATACATGATAATAAACGCGTAAATAGAAATGCAAATGATGCAATGCAATGCAATAGGATGATAATGTAAGGATTTGACAGATTGTATAGCTTAAACAATCTAACATAAATAATCCTAGCAATTATTTAGAAACGTGGAACTATATGATTTTCGCATAAACAAAGTTACAGTAATTCAGTAATGAATTACTTGCCTGAATTCTCCATGATTTTCTGTTGGCAGAGTTTAGCGGAAGCACACTTATTTAACCAAGAATAGAATACTGTCTCTCTCTCTTTGCCTTACTTTACAGAATAAAATACGATGTAGCTTATTCTTCTTTTGACAGAGAGAGGACCTCTTTTATAATAGGGAATAGTCAGTTATGTTTTCACGTTCCATCAACGTGAATAGTGGATATAATAATTATCCTCTAACAATCAGTAATTATCCTACTAGGAGTCAGTAATTAACCTACTAACAGATTAGTCAATAGTTTAATTCTACTAGGTAACTTTCCCATACAGATTAAGATTTAACTTATTCAATAATTATTAATCCAATAAATAAATTAATTATGTGGGGCATAGAAATTTACATTCTCCCACTTGGCACACACAATGTTAATTTAGTGGTTTAATATGTAAGTCAATCATGTGCATAATTAACGTCAAATCCAACATCATTTGTCATGGTTAAGTAAATCAACTAAAATGAGTCATGGAGGTTGTACGTCACTTTATTGACATATTTCCTTTCATTTACTACAATATTAGTCTATTATCTAATATAACCTTTCAAATACATAATGGATCCAACGATAATACTTAGAATACCTTATCTAGGTCAGAACTTGTCATCATTATTCACAATATTATGTATACAAGAGAAAATAGGTAACAATATAAACATATATAATTTGAGCTCAAAGTGTCAATTACATAAAAAGAATAAAGTCTTTACATAAAAATCATTCACTGCTATCAATAAGACCCATCCTTCCAGCATGTTCAACAAATATTTTGGGCGGTAATCCTTTCGTTAAAGGATCAGCAATCATAAGCTTGGTGCTAATATGGTCAATTGACACTTTATGTTTCTAGACTTCTTCTTTAACCGAAAAGTATTTCAATTCCATATGCTTAGCACTTTTTGAATACTTATCGTTTTTAGAGAAGAAAACTGCGGCGGTATTATCACAATAAATTTTCAGCGGCCTGGCTATATTGTCGACTAGTCCAAATCCTGAAATAAAATTTTGCAGCCAATTAGTCTGGATTGTGGCCTCAAAGCATGCCACAAACTCAGCTTTCATAGTGGATACAGCTATAACAGACTACTTCGCACTCTTCCAAGATATTGCTCCTCCGCCTAATAGAAACAAATATCCAAATGTGGATTTTCTTGTATCCACACAACCAGCATAATCTGAATCTGAATATCCAACCACATCTAGATAATCAGATCTTCTATAAGTGAGCATATGATCTTTCATTCCTTTTAATTATCGCAACACTTTCTTTGCAGCCTTTCAGTGATCCATTCCTAAATTACTTTGATATCGGCCCAGCATTCCAACAGCAAAACTGATGTCTGATCTTGTACATGTTTGGGCATACATAAGACTCCCAACTATTGATGCATAAGGAATATCTTTCATTTGCTTTCGTTCCAAGTCACTCTTTGGGCATTGATTGAGACTAAACTTATCTCCTTTTTGAATTGGAACAGGATTTGATGAGCATTTTGCCATTCTAAATCTCTCTAATACTTTATTAATATAGTTTTTCTGAGACAATCCCAACAATCTTTATGATCTATCTCAAAATATTTCTATTCCAATCACATAGGATGCCTCACCCATATCTTTCATTTCAAAGTTATTAGAGAGATATCTCTTGGTATCATGCAACAAACCAAGATCATTATTAGCAAGCAAGATGTCATCAACATACAAGAATAACATAATAAACTTACTCCCACTGACCTTTAGATATATACACCGATCAACAGTATTTTCTTTAAATCCAAAGGTGACAATTATTTCATTAAACTTAAGATACCATTGTCGGAAAGCTTTCTTAAGTTCGTATATTAACTTCTTAAGTTTACACACCATGTGTTCCTTTATTTTAATAGAAAACCCCTCAGGTTGATTCATATAAACTTCTTCCTCCAAATTTCCATTCAGAAAGGCTATTTTCACATCAATTTGATGTAGCTCTAAGTCATAATGAGCTACCAAGTTCATTATAATTCTGAATGAATCTTTTCTAGAGATAGGTAAAAATGTCTCTTTATAGTCAATCCCATCTTTTTGAGTGAAACCTTTGGCAACAAGTCTGGCCTTGTGATGTTCGATGTTGCCAATTGAGTCGTGTTTGGTCTTAAAGACCCATTTACACCCAACTCTTTTGCAATCTTTGTGTAATTCAACAAGGTCCCAAACTTCATTCTATTCCATAGATTTTAACCTATCTTTCATAGCATTTATCCATTTATCAGAATTGTTTCTTTTAATGGCTTATGAAAATGAAACTGGATCATCATCAATTCCCAATTCAGTTTCTGACTCATGTAGATATACCAAATAATCATCAGAAATAGCAGATCTTCTTTGCCTTTGAATCTTCTTGATGCTACTTCTTGTGGTTCATCTACTACAGGTTTATCAATTATGGCTTCATTAGTAGGAGCATTAATTTGTTGTTCTTGTTGATTACTTTGTTGTGCAACAGCTTCAGGAATAACAAATTTAAAAGAAGTACAGGATAGAGGAATTTTTACCCTAACTTCTTTAATTTTCACATTACGTGGTTTTTCACTCCCACTAACTTCACCATTCTCAATGAATCTAGCGTTTTCAGTTTCAACTATTCTCGTACTATGATTAGGACAGTAAAATCTATACCCCTTTGATTTTTCTGGATAACCAATGAAGAAACCACTGATTGTTCTTGAATCCAGTTTCTGTTCTTGTGGATTGTATACTCTAACTTCTGTCGGACAACCCCAAACATGCAGGTGCCTCAAACTAGGTTTCCTACCAGTCCACAATTCAAAAGGTGTCTTTGGGACTGCTTTACTAGGAACCCTATTTAGCAAGTAAACAGCAGTCCTTACAGCATACATCCATAAAGAAGGAGGTAAAGATGAATTACTTAACATACTCCTAACCATATCCATTAATGTATGATTACGCCTTTCTGCCGCATCATTTTGTTGTGGTGTGCAGGCATTGTGTATTGAGGACATATGCCACGCTTTTTGAGGAATTTAGCAAATAGACCTGGGTGTTGTCCACTTTCATCATATCTTTCATAATATTCACCACCTCTATCAGGCCTGATTATTTTCACCTTTCTATCTAGTTGTTTTTCAACCTCAGTAATAAATACCTCTAAGGCATTAATCGCTTGAGATTTTTCATGCAACAAATAGATATATCCATAACGTAAAAAGTCATCAATAAAAGTGATAAAATATTTTTCTTTATTGAAAGATGTGATATCAAAAGGACCACATATATCAGTGTGTATAATTTCAAGAAACTGTGTGCTTCTTGTGGCTCATTTCTTTGTGTGTTTTGTTTGTTTTCCTTTAATATAATCTACACAAATGTTAAGATCAGTAAAATCTAAATCTAGAAGAATTTCATTCTTAACTAATCTTTCCAGTCTTTCTTTAGATATATGACCTAAACGTTTATGTCACAAGTACACAGATTGTTCATTAACCAAACTTTGTTTGGTTCCAATATTATGATACAGAGTTAAGAGTGCTTCGGCAAACAGATTATCAAGATTTAGTTTGTATAAGTTATCACAAAGAGTATCAGTACCAATGAGATATTATGTTTAAACAAAATAAAACATCCATTACCAAAATTAAAAAAATATTCAGTCTTATCCAACTTAGACAAAGAAACTAAATTTCTCAAAAGAGAAGGAACATAAAAAGTTTTCACTAAATCTAAGTGACGTCCAGTATCGAGAATAAGACGATAAGTCCCGACAGCTTCAACTGGAGCCTTCACTCTACTCCCTATGTAAACAAATCTTTCATTCTTGTTTATGGTTTGGATTGTAAGGAATTCCTGCATAGTATTAGAAACATGAACAGTACAACCAGAGTCAATCCACCAAGTATTATAAGAAACTTCAGTTAAATTTGATTCAAGACATGTAAAAGCACAAGGCTTACCTTTCTTCTCAAACTATGCCTTACGTTTCAGGCAATCTTTCTGAAAGTGTCCAGATTTTCCACAGAAATGACACTTCCCATTATTGTTTCCTTTCTTACGTACTTGAGATGAGGACTCATTGACATTAAGTTGATTCTGTTGTCCCTTACCATGCTTCTTTCCTTTCTTTTCATCTTCTTGATGATTTACATAATTAATGGAGCGGATTCCTTAATTCTTTAGCCTCATTTCCTCTTGAACCAACATACTATGCAATTCATGCACGTTTATTTATTTTTCATGGTGTTGTAGTTCATTTGAAAAGGACCATACTCAGACGGTAATGAGTTGATGATGAACTGCACAAGGAAATTTTATTCCACTTCCATTCCCAATGACTTAAGTCTTGTTGTTATATTTGTCATTTTAATGACTTGCTCATGCATAGTACGTGAACTATCAAACTTTATGGTGGTCAAAGTACCCATTAGTGTCCCAGCAAGAGACTTATCAGCAGTTTGGGAAGACTCTTCCACAAGTTTCAGAAGTTCTTTTGCACTTTCAGTTTTGGGAAGAGTAGTCTTAATGTTGCCCGCACTATTCATTCGCATGAACATTAGGCCTAATCTGTTAGACCGATTCTAGTGCTTATAATAGGAATTTTCTTCATCACTGCTAGCTTCAGTAATAGCAGTTGGCTTTTCAGAGTAAAGTGCAACATCAAGATCTAAAACCCTAGATGAAATTTGATCTGTTCGCACCAATCTAAAAAGTTAAGTCCGTTAAAAGTCGTTACAGAGGCAGAGTGCGAATGAAGGGCAAGTGCTGCAAGTAGAACATGTTCATTTGTTAATACTTTGAGTTACGAGTTTAAACATATTATCAAAATCGGAATAATTTACTTAAATGTGTATTGATGTTCTCCTTTGGGCGAAACATCAAAATACAACTTTAAACGTAATGATGCTTAAAATGAATTTAACACAAATCAATAAAATTTAATACATCAATTAATAATATTTGTTATCTTTGGATAAATAAATAAAAATTAACGATTCATCAAAATTATCTCCTTAATATTTATTGGTCATACGAACAAACAATCAACCTTTGGGTGATCCACAAATGTCTTATAACCAAAATTTTTAATTTACCCATAATTGTTAGATCAGGTATAAGCATCAAAATTAAAGGCTAATTAATTTAAACTTAACCTTTATTTTGGAATTAATTTCATAAAGATTCGACCACTTTGGTGATTAACGAATCTTATATATATAATTCCAAAACACATTAAGGAATAATGAATTTTATTATTAAATCTAACAACAAACAGTTATTTCCGTAATATTTAAAATAACAAAGACCAAACATAATGAATTAAACCCATATTGAACATATTATTCACTAAGTTTCTGTATACATTAAACAACGTGCAGTATGTATCTTAAGTATTATCATTGAATGAAAAACCATTATCAGTAAACAACCACTTGGTCGAAACTTTTACAAGATATATACATAAGCAAAATAAAACATAAGCAGTACGTATCTTCAAACATTGACATCGGATATACTAACTCTTAAAAATTTGTGCACGCCACACTAAAAATAGAACAAAGTGAAAGTTGTTGTTTTCCAATTCAAATCCAAAAGGGTTTCGTGTGGGCCATTATATTCAAGGTTAACAATTAGTGCAAGTGACCAAATTTGTTATTCTTTCCTGCCATACATATATGAAACCAAACATAATATTAAACAAATTATGATTTAAGAATTTTGCCCTAAGCCGTCACATATTCATTCACTATAATTTATAACAATTTGAATTATGATAAATTTGAGTCCCAAATTTCATAACAGGATTCACAAAATTACTAGAAATTTTAATTTTAATGAAAAATCATTAGTTTCTAAACTTTTCCCTCTGATACCATATGTAAGGATTTGACAGATTGTATAGCTTAAACAATCTAACATAAATAATCCTAGGAATTATTTAGAAATGTGGAACTACATGATTTTCACATAAACAAAGTTACAGTAATTCAGTAATGAATTACTTACCTGAATTCTCCATGATTTCCTGTTGGCAGAGTTTAGCGGAAGTACACTTATTTAACCAAGAACAGAATACTGTCTCTCTCTCTTTGCCTTACTTTACAGAATAAAATACGATGGAGCTTATTCTTCTTTTAGCAGAGAGAGAACCCCTTTTATAATAGGGAATAGTCAGTTATGTTTTCACGTTCCATCAATGTGAATAGTGGAATAATAATTATCCACTAACAATCAGTAATTATCCTACTAGGAGTCAGTAATTAACCTACTAACAGATTAGTCAGTAGTTTAATCCTACTAGGTAACTTCCCCATACAGATTAAGATTTAACTTATTCAATAATTATCAAACTAACAAATAAATTAATTATGTGGGATATAGAAATTTACAGATAATGATGTAAGTCATTGCATGACTCCTCGTATACACCTTCCGAGCATAAGCTTCCAGGTTAGGACCCATGGAGGATTCACAATCCATATACTTTCACAATCTCAATCAACCTTAATGGTATAATCCTCGATCAAGAGTTTCATAAACTATTTTAAAAAATGGAAGTTGTCATTCCTTTTTTTTTAATCTTAGGAACATTTGATTGACCCAAAATCTCAACTCCCAAGAATACAAATGATGATATACCAATGTAATTATCCTGTGTAAGAGACTTGGAATATATCTAGCTAACGAATGAAAAGACCAATAAGTTTTATGAATACCAAAAGACGTGAGAATGTGAAATGAAAACCTCGAAAAATAGATATAAACTCAATATTGATGGGCCTTTTCACTACAAAAATAAACTGGTAGGTGTTATTCGTGATCACAAGGGTAATTTGATCAGTTCCCTTATGTTTAATTTGTTTCGAAAACGTTGAACGCAGATAAGAAATGGACTATTTAAGGCACTTATGTTTGTAATGATGTATAATATATCTATATATCTAATAAAGTAAAGAAGTTTGCATAAAATTATGCTAAGTGGGATATTGAGAACTAACTACTTGGTATTCTACCAACAAAAATCTATTTTCTTGACAACAAAATTTATTTTACTGATTAATTATTTATTAGATTTTAAATTTTCATATCTATTTTCATATTGTGGTAAAAAATACTGAATGAACACTATTATTTATTTTTATTCTATTATTTCATATTTTCATATTGTGATAAAAATAATTATAACAGACTCCTATGAATGAACACTATTATAATTATTTATATATTTCAACTCTCTATATATAATAAAGCAAAATGTTTGATGAATACTTTTGTTTATTTTTATTCTATTATTTCATATTGTGATAAAAAAATAATTAGAATTGACTCCTATTAATGAACACTATTATAATTATTTATATATTTCACATCTATATATATAATAAATCAAAGAAGCTTGCATAAAATTATGCCAAGTGGCATATTGAGAACTAGCTACTTGGTATTTTGACAACAAAAATCTATTTTCTTGAAAACAAAATTTATTTTACTGATTAATTATTTATTTTATATATAGAGTTTTTAAATTTTCATATCTATTTTCATACTGTGGAAAAAATATTGAATGAACACTATTATTTATTTTTATTCTATTATTTCATATTTTTATATTGTGATAAAAATAATTATAATTGACTCCTATGAATGAACACTATTATAATTGTTTATATATTTCAACTCCATATATATAATAAAGCAAAATATTTGATGAATACTTTTGTTTATTTTTATTTTATTATTTCATATTGTGATAAAAAATAATTAGAATTGACTCCTATTAATGAACACTATTATAATTATTTATATATTTTACATTGTGGTAAAAAAAATAATTAAGTTTGACTTCTATTTAATTAGTATATAGATTATTTCATAGATTTATAAAATTAAAAATATTCGACAAAAAAATTCCGTCAATTACTCTTAATTCCACTATCATTAGGAGTAATTCCACAATTTGTATTCTAAATATATATTTCAATCAAGCTATAGGAGTAATTCCGCAATCTGTATTTCAATTTTTAAATATATATTTCAAACAATCAAGTGATTTAAGAAGATCATCCATCAATTACTCCTAATTCCACTATCATTAGGAGTAATTCCACAATTGGTATTCCAAATATATATTCCAATCAAGTTATAGGAGTAATTCCACAATCTGTATTTCAATTCCCAAATATATATTGCAATCAAACGATACTCCTAATTCCACAGTTTGTATTCCACTTTTAAATATATATTTCAATCAATCAAGTGACTTAAGAAGATCAGACAAATGGTAGATGGATATGGTAAGTGAATTGTAGATTTTCTTACTCCCATGGATGAAAAGTAGATGACTATGGTAAGTGAAGCGTATATATATTAAATTAAACCTTTACACTATCAATCATTACCATATATGGCTATGGTAAGTGCTACTAAATTATAATACAACTAACCATGAGGCAATAATTTTATATGGAAAAGTAATATATTTTCATCATATATTCAGATCATAGTTGATTCTAACTATTTTTGTAAAAAAAATCATATAATTAAAAAAAATACATATTTAACATAATTATTATTAGTTAAGACAAGTGTCATCTTGAGAACTAACTATTTGAATTCTTATAACAAAAACTATCATTTCATAATAAAAAGCTATTTTATTGATTATTTAAATATTAAATATTATTTCATATTGTGGTAAAAACAATTAAGATTCATTTCTATTAGAGAAAAACGATTATGATTTAATATTATTTCGTTTAATGTTATTTCATATTGTGGTAAAACTCAGTTAACATTCATTTCTATTAGATGAAAACTATTATGATTGTTCAATTATTTCATATTAAGAATAGTAGTTAATTATTTCATATATATATATATACACACACACACACACAAGAAGAATAGTTTAGCCTATAATTAAGCCAAGTGACATCTTGAGAACTAGCCACTTGACATTTTAACAATAAAAAACTATTTTATAAATAATTAATTATTTTATATTGTGATAAAAAATAACTAAGTTTTATTTAGTTTGGATGAAAAATGTTAAGAGTTAAGGAACATTAATATTATAGATTTATTCAAAATTTTCATATTATGGTATATATAAATCAACTAAGTTTGACTAATATTGAATGAAAACTACAATTACGAAAAGAGAGATAATTATGTAATCAATTAAATATAAAAAATTACAGGAGATGTAGTATAGAAAAATAGAAAACTTTAAGTATTTACTTTTCAAGAATTCTATATTAATTAGAATTAAAGCATAAATTTACATTTAAACGATTTATACTTAAGTTGTAGGTTAAGAATTATAAATTGCTAATAAAATTATTAATTCGTAATAATTTCCCTTTATAGATAGACTTTTTTTAACCTATTAGGTTATTCTATAAAACATTTACTATATTGTATATAATATTACCATAAAAAATTAATTTACATGACATAAAATCTCTTTTTTGCCATATTAATAAATTTAAAAAAAAATATAAAAGCTAACGATTTATAGTAAATTTCAATCAATATCGATTATTTCATTTTTTAGCTAGAAATATTTTTGCTAATTTTTTACCCAAATAATTTATTACTAATTTATTGCTCAAAAATGGTAAATTGCTTACAGATTATAATCTCAATTAATTCTCTTCCATGTAGGGACTCTTTTTCACAAGTAAACAAACTTATTCATTTAAATCACAGCCTTTTGCGTGACCAAATTATTTGATCAATTTATTTATTTTTACTTTATTTAGATTTTTAAGTAAATATTAATATGGAAAAGTTATTTCATATTTTAATTTTCTGATTAATTATATGAAATTTATTAATTGATTAGCAGTCAACCAACATATATGGTAAAATATTATTGTAATTAAGAGTCATTTCTATATAAAATCTCTATGTAAAATACTATATATATATATATATATATATATGTGTGTGAATTCTAACTCCACAATATTAATCTATGAGATTATCTGAAGAAAAAAGCATAGAAACAAGAATTCACTCGACTAAGGAGGAGGTTTTATTCAACTCTTAGTGTATTTCCACAGAAGAAAGAAAAGACCATCGTTGTGTATACATACGGTTCGATAGAGAATTAGTTTTGAACATTTCGATTATTTTTCTCTGAATACTATTCACTCACATACTCACTATCATATTCCATAATGATTTAATTATTGTAATATAGTTTCTTCTGCAATTTGTAGAAAAAAAAGTTGATACTAATTGCTTGAGGATATGTCTTTTATTTTTTAATTTATTTCTGAGTAGTTGATGATTTCTAGATTATGAACCCAACTGATTTTATTTTCTTATTTAGTCTTGCTATTTTTTTATCTTCCAATTAATAGTTGTATTCTCTTTCCAGTATTTTTCATTAGTTCGATTTTGTTTACATTTTTGAAATATTTATTATTGGTATGATTATTCATTAAACTTAACTGATACTACTTTGTTTTTCTATATAGTTTTTGGAAGAAATTAAGATACAAAAACCTAACAGAATTGCAAATTGTTGAGTTTCATTTTGAGAAAAGGTGAATTTCCCTATTTGATTTCAAATGAGGTTGTAAATACGTGTGTGTGTGTGTGTGTGTGTATTGGTGAAATATTTATATACACATCTATATACATAATAAAGTTTTGTAGTCTAGCCTAAATTTTAGCCAAGTGGCATCTTGAGAACTATCCTCTTGAATTCTTACAACAAAAAACTATCATTTTATAATAAAAAACTACTTTATTGATTATTTAAATATTTAATATTATTTCTTATTTCATATTTCGGTAAAAAAAATAACTAATATTTATTTCTATTGGGTGGATGCTATTATGATTTCATACTATTTCATTTAATATTATTTCATATTGTGGTTAAAAAAAAATTAAATTTTATTTTTGTTGGATGAAAATCATTACGATTGTTCAATTATTTCATATAAAGATTAGTAGTTAATTATGTCATATTATTCTATGTTTTTATTGATTATTTATTTGTTTAATATTATTTCACATTTTATACTGTGGTACAAATAAATGATTGTTCAATTATTTCATATTAAGATTAGTAGTTAATTAATTAATATTAGTTGTAGTAGTTAATTAATTAATATTAGTTGTGCAATTACTTGACATATATGAAAAGACATATTGAGTAACTCAATATGACAGGATAATCAATTACAATCAAGAGATATAATTGGAAAAGAAATATTTTAATTGAGATGAGAAACTTTTAGTATTAATGGAAGGATGTAAAATTTTGAATTCAAATAAAACCAAAATACAAATTTAATTGAAAGATAGTTAAAATTAGATATTACTACTATATTGAGATTAATCCAACTAATTAAACAACCTTTGTATGAATTTCACTAATTACATTTTTGTATAATAGAAAATAATTAATTGCCAATCTTAAAACAAATATTATCAAATGGGAAATATTCTAATATAGATGTCATCGATATGGATTGTGGTGCAGTGGATGGGGTTGCTCTACCCTTAATCAGAGGTCGAGGGTTTGATCCTGGGTATGGAAAAAACTCTGTTGGGAGCGCTGCCACCTTAATGGGTCCTGCAATGCGCGATTCGGATTAGTTGGGGCTCCAATGAGGGCAACGGACACCGGATGAAAAATAAAAAAATATATAGATGTCATCCCTCAAAATATGCAAACAATATAAATAATGATATTATATTAAAAAGTTATGATTTCATTACAACTGAGTAAATAAAAAAAGTATTACAAGAAAAATTTGTGAATTAATAATAAATTAGCAATCAAACAACTTATATGAAAAAGGTTTAATTGACATTTTTTAAAAAAATATTTCAACTTTAATTGCAAATAAGTTTGACCTATTTTTGTAAAACAATAAATGAATGAATATAAGAAAATCCGTAATTAGGAAAAAAAATAATTGTTAACTTATTTGAGTGATTATAAAATTATAAAGATAATTAAACAATCAATTGATTATAGTCAAATTATAATTTTATAAGAATTTTTTGAGAAATAAATCAGTAATTGAGAAAAAAAATTAATTGTTACCTTTTAAAAATAATTCCCCAAATTATAAAGATAACTAATATCAAATTAATATAATCAAACTATAAAATATGAGAAATTTATGGGATTGAATTTCCAAAATTATAATTGTAACTAATATCAATTGTTTCCATTTTTGAGTCCTTTATGTAATTGTACATTAATTAAATATAATCCAGATATAAAATTAGGACAGATTTATGGTAAGTAGATATTTATAATATTAAATAATAATTTTATTTTCATCAAATTAATTAGATTAAATTGATGTAAAAATCAGTTAATATTGTGAATTATTTTAACAGAAAATATATGCAAAGTTACGTAATTGATATACATATATTGGTAAAAAAAACAACGAACATTGACTACTACTTTATCCATAAATATATTTTGAAATTTACAAAATTAAATTTAAGGAACTTGAGTTTATATATTATGATTATAAAACTGATTCTTATTAATTGAAATTAATTAGTTGATTGTGTAGTCGTATCACAATTATGTCGTACATTATTTATTTAATGGAAATATATATAATTAATTAACTTATTTTGTGCAATCTACTATGAACTTATTAATTCAAATAAAATAATTTTTAAATGGTAAGTTTGGACTATAAAAGAAAAGAGATTATTTTGTTGAAATTTTAAATTAGTATGCATTAATCTATTTTAGTGGGGTATTATTCTTCAACAAGATCTCCATATTTAAATAGAGTAATTGTATGGATTTAGCATATCTTATGTATTAAATAAAATAGAGACAAAAAAATATAATGCCACAATATTTTTGGATTATTTAATTCATTTATCACGTTTTAAAATATTGTTTATATCAATTTAGTGATGTTTATATGGAAAATTTAAATTTTAAAAAAATAAATATCTTAAGTTTTATAATTTAAGTTAATTTGTGTACTAATTTAAAATTTTTAATTTATAATTTACATTCTATTTTTATTATATG
>NC_061116.1:146507445-146514930 GCF_002878395.1 Capsicum annuum | reverse complement strand
AAGAATATACATATGAGAAGGTTGAAAATGTAATCACAATCTAACATAGGTTTGAAACAAGAAAATCATTTGTTGAAAATGATTTAAATTATTCGTAGTTAAGTTTGTTAATTTTTTAATCTCTTTATACAAATATAAATTTATACTATGAATAATATAATTTCTTGATTATATATTATTTTGAGGTCTTGCATAATTATGATATAAAAATGATTGTTTTTTTTATTTTATTAATCGTTATTTAATATCATATTTTGGTATAGTAAAAGATCCGCATATTGAAGGAGTGTTGTCACTAATTAACAATGAGATTTCAAGAAAAAGAAACCTATGAGAAGGTCGCTATATATTCAAACAATATAGGTTTGAAACAAGAAAATTATTTGTTAAAAATGATTTTAATTATTCATAGTGTTTTTTTTCTTGAGAAAAATAAGTTTGTTACCTTAGTGATTTCTTTATCCAAATACAAATTTTTGTAATATAGTCTCATTAAATAATGAATCTATTAATAAAATAAAAAAAAAATATCAATTTTTTTTTACGCGAACAAAAAATAAAAAATTCAAGATCTTGCTTGAGATTATTATAATTTATTTGTTTAAAATTTTAAAATTTTTAGAGATAAATTTTATCTCTTTTTTATATTTAGTATTTTATGATCCTATTTTGACTTAAATGTAAATGTTATAAATGGTATAACTAGAACGATAATATTTTTTCTTTATACTTGGTCTCCTTTCAATATTCGTATATAGGTAAATAATTTTAACAAATTCAAATTGATTTTATCTACTCTTTTTTTTTTTCATTTTGAAGTAATTTATTATGAATTATATCTTATGAAGTATTCAAGAAACTATAATTGATTGGAGATTTTGACTTACATTTTATTACTTTATGTTGACTTATCTATTGGTCAATGAAATATTTTTTATGCTTTACTATTTGATAAATTTGTAAATCTAAATTATTTTTTTAATCTATCTTTGTTTAATGATTATTTTGACTTAAATATTATTCGCACATCGTGCGGATACTAATAATAGTTATAATAAATGAAGCCTCTTACCCCCGCCCCCCCTCCAGAAAAAAAAAAAGAATTGAAGGTTGCTAGAGAATCGATTAATTCTATGACTTTTATTACGAAAACAATATTTGTGAACCTGAATTTTGAAGTAAATGAGTATTGAATTTGTACAATTTAAATTTTATAAAAGTATTTTTTATTTTCGTTTCAATGCTAAAAATTGAGATAAGTAGATAATGAGAATTTGGGAAAATATTGCATTAAAATTTAAACTTTTAAAACATAATAGTCACTTTGATTTGATAATTTAGACTTAATTATCTAATTAAAATAATACTAGATGATAATCTTCTAATAGATACTAATCAAATAAAAAAATTAATTATTTTCAAATGCTTATATTGCATAAAAAATTAACGTGAACAACTTTTTTAATAGTTGCCTTAACGAAAAGAAAGTTTCTAATTTAAAATTGATAAAATCTTATCTAAGATCAATAATGTCTTAAAAGAGATTGAATGGATTTAATCATAACAATCAATTGAAAAAGAACTAGTAGAAGTCTAGTACTCTAAAACAATGATTCGTAACTTTGAAACAAAAAAAGAAAAAGAAAAATAGACGTC
Source organism: Capsicum annuum (assembly GCF_002878395.1). Lineage (NCBI taxonomy): Eukaryota > Viridiplantae > Streptophyta > Magnoliopsida > Solanales > Solanaceae > Capsicum > Capsicum annuum. The sequence continues at coordinate 146,513,274 of NC_061116.1, read as the reverse complement.
AAATAATATATGTATATATATATATATATATATAAATATATATGTATATATGTTCAAGTAAGTTTTAATAATATCGTTGTCACTGTTACAGATGAACGGGGTCGAGTAGTTTCTTGGTCCTCCGCTGGTACTTCTGGATTCAAAGGTACGAGAAGAGGAACATCGTTTGTTGCTCAAGCCATAGCAGCAAACGCTATCCGTACTGTAGTGGATCATGCATTTGTTGGGCTATGACTTTCTCTCGACATCTTTCTATCTGCCTTCTTCTTTTGCTCCTCGCCTTGGTTGGCGGTTGTAGCGGCTTGCACGTAGATGATAATTCTGCTGGAGGAAAAGACTTTAGTTTGACTGATTTATTTACAGATTTATTTGAAGGCATCCAAACAAGTCAAAGAGGCAGGATTCGAACCTACGTCGAAAAACTTTAACAGATTTACAGTTTACCGCTTTTGACCACTCGACCTCTCTCCCCTTCCAGGACTGAGGCCCCTCTTAATGGGTTCTAATTCTAAGAAGGGGAGTGGCGCCCTAAATCAATCAAAAAGCTCATTGATTTAATTGAAGGGAACTAAGACGATTATCTTAGCTAGCGTTTTGGGAGAATCTAGTCATTTAAGAACTTCGTTGTCACTTCTTCTCCTTAAGGCTTTAAGGGGAACCCTGTGGCGACTGGAAAGAAAAACGGTCTCACCTTCTCTAATGTCAGTGAGAGCAATTTAAGTATTCCCCGTTGCCTCTTTTTTCCGATGACTTTTATTCAAATCAATTTCGGGCGACAAAACTCTTGAATTGATGAGAAGGCCTTCTGGAATAAAGAGAAGCGTGTATGTTGTCACACTCTCTGCCTTCGAAAGGTCCTTTTTTGAAACATGGCAAAGCTTTACGCTCTAACTCACCTTCACAACTCTAGGTGTCGTTGCGTCTATTTGATTGCAGTAGGGGTCACGTAGGATGGTTATGCCAGGGACAGTACTGATACTTTGCTTAGCCAACACATCTTCACATTGCCTTAGCTCACCGAAACCTAGGCCTTCCATACCTATTTTTATAATCAGACTCAGAAGGAGGTGAATTTGCTAATTTAGGCCATTTCATCAACTCCAAAGGAGGGAAAGAAGACTCTATTGATAGAGCAACAAAAGAGCTCTACTTGCTGCCTAGTCACATTTTGAAGCATTGCCTCTTCTAAGAAAGTCAAAAGGGAGTGATGTGATTCCACCGTAACATCATAATGATGACCCTTCTTTCAAGGTACAAAAAAAGTACGGTACATAGGAGGTTGGTCTTTCTCAACGTGGTGTATAGCACGAAAAACCTTTCGATACAAGATAGGATCGTTCACATGAAAGAAGTGGGAGAACCCACTTAGACCCAATAACGGCTAGCACCTTAAGGACTTTCTGGCTTGTCAGTACGATTTATAGTGTGCTTGCCTTAATTATAGCCACATCGCGTAGGTTAATTCATTGGATAGGTTGGTTTCTGTCTTCAAGGTCGGTGGTATCGTTAGCTAGAGTAGAAAATGAAGATTGTCGGGCATATCAAAAAGGTTGCGCACCTATTACTACGATAGTTTTTCATCATTGTATTTTTTTCATTTTGCATCAGATCCATTAGGTTCTTTGTAGTAAACGGTGAACCTTTCTTCTTTTATATATATATTTATACAAAAAGTTTTTTTTCTTGAGGAAAGACGTTAAACTTTTCATTGAATTTTGTCTTTAGGCCACCAATAATATTGAATCCCTCTAATGTTTATTATTTATAAATAAGATTTAGGACGTCCCTCTAATTTGTTCTCTTTCAATTCTATAAATTCACTCTTGTTTGTGACTATTTTTATCAGTGATGAGTTCATTTTACGTAGCTAGAATTTGATAATATTTTTGTTCATTAAACCTAAATTATTGATTTGTATTTTTCATTTACGTAGCTAGCGCCTTTCTTCTTCTTTATTGTTTTTGATTTTCTATTGTTGCAAAAAGATTCACAAGTTGAGATTACAGTAGCATCATTTCAGTGAACTTCGTAAAAATTGAATATAAAAATTGTCGATATGACCCTCGATCAAGAGTTTTATAAAGTACTTAATGAAAATGGAATTTGTCATTCCTTTTTTTTTATCTTTGGAACATTTGGTTGACCCAAAATCTCAACTCCCACAAATACGAATGATGATATACCAATGTCTTTACCCTATGTAAGAGCCTTGGAATGTATCCAACTAACGAATGAAAAGACCAATAAGTTTGATGAACATCAAAGGACGTGAGAATGCGAAATGAAAACGCCAAGAAATAGACATAAACTCAATATTGATGGGCCATTTAACTACAAAAATAAATTGGGAGGTGCAGGGAATGTTATTCATCATCATAAGGGTAACTGGATCAGTTCACTCATGTTAAATTTATTTCGAAGACGTTGGAAATAGAAAGAAACTACTTTTGCAAGATATAGAGCTTTATACCAAGTGTAATCTAACAAATACGCAAACTCTATCTTGTGAGGATTGCTAAACTCTCTCTCTACTTTTAACTCCCCCACCCCACCCAAAAAAAGAAAGAATTGAATGTTGCTAAAGGATCGATTAATTCTATGATTTTTTTTTCCAATGCTAAAATATAACTAGAATGTGAACAACTCCTTTAATAGTTAGCTTAATGAAAAACAGTTTTTCTAATTTAAAATTGATAAAATCTTACTTAAGATAAATAGTGGCTTAAAAGAGATTGAATGAATTTAGTCATAACAATCAATTGAAAAAGAACTAGTAGAAGAGTCTAGTATTATAAAGCAACGATTCATAACTTTGAAACTCAAAAAAGTAGAAAAATAAACATCAAATAAAATATATATGTTGGATAATAAAATTTTTGAGGTCGAAAAATAAACAATAATTCGAGACAAGAAAATATTGCAACAATCAATTTTATTGATTTCAATGCGAGTGTTACAATCTCTATGAATCCTCTGATTCGCCTTTTCAAATATAAATTCAAGGGCTTAAAGATTGATCTTGAATTTGAACTTGGTTTGTGGACTTGAGGGACTTGATCTTGACTTGTGCTTGAATTCAAGGGCTTTTGAGCTTGTTCTTGAATATTGTGGTCTTGATCTTGAATCTTGATGAACTTGATTTGAATGCTTGAGCTTTTTAGAAAAATTACGGCATTTGATCCACGAGCTTTCTCTTTCTACTTGTTAGAGTTTTGGGGTCCCCTTTTATGAATTATGAGACCTCTATTTATAGTTGTAGAAAAGAAAGAGTCATGATGAATATGGACTTTCTTTGACCAATCAGATTTAAGTGATGTGACGCCTTTTTATGGGCTTTTATTTCATGGGCTTGCTGCATCATTTTGACATGTGACATGGTCTTATTGGATCCTTCCCTTGACTTGGCATGCCACGTCATCTGACATGTGGCGCTTATTTGGGCCTCTAGAATATGACAATATCTTAGGCTTAGTAAGGTGAACTCATTATTTGTAGCCCAAATTAATGGACTATCCCAATAAAGATTGGACTTTATTTAAATCGATATATGTTTGGACTTAAATAATTAATCCAATTATATTAATTCATAATATTTATTTGGAATTAACATATTTTGAATTCAATATAATTTAAATTTTGTACGGATTTGAATCTTCAAAATTGCATCGCCCACAAATGCCCCCTACTTCAAGACTTGTCGAGACATTTAATATTTTGGAGACTAGCCTTGAAGTATGATTATTTAAACATGTTTCCTTCGTGTTTCAACGATTTTCATACATATGAATACCCCCATTCAAAAAAAAATTAAAGCCGAACCATATTGATATTGCCTCTCAAAACTCTCTTATTTTTTTTTCACGAATCTCTATACTTAAGACCCATTGGTGAGGCATGATATCTAATTTCAAATAAATTTTGGAAGACTTTTTCATCGCCTTACTTAATCAGGAATAAAACTCTTCTGATTTGAACTTAAATTGGAGAAATAAAGAACCTCCAATTTGAATTTGTATGGGAGAAGGAAACTACCTCTAATTTGAATTATATATGAGAGAAGAAAATCAACCTCCAATTTGAATTTGTATGTGAGAAGAAAACAACCTCCAATTTTATTTTGTATAGAAGAAGGAAACACTCTCCAATTTGAATTCGTATGGGAGAAGGAAATAACCTCTAATTTGAATTTGTATGGGAGAAGCGAACAATCTCCAATTTGAATTTGGAGAAAGAAGTTATTCCAATATGAACTTATATTGAAGAAGGAAACATCCATCCTACAACTCTATAAAAGGAGGTAGTTCCCCACTTTCTCAATATCAATTTTGAAATTTTCAAGTCATCAACAATATTGAGGTAATTTCTATCCCTCCTACTTTTATCTTATTTTCGTCACTTTTTTTCAGCACAACATGTTTGTGGTAGAAAATTTATATCTAATTCTAGGAATATAAAAATCATGAACCGTTTGATATTCCAGAAACTAAACTTAGAGATCTATAACATATCCAAAATTCAGCTTCAAATTCCTTCAATATAATTCTCGATAATTTTTTGAATTTAGCCCTGAATTTTATCATGCTGAAAATTTCAGATCTGCGCGTCTTTACTAAAACTTTCATATCTTGAAGTAAGAAGGATGAAATTACAAGCCGCTTGATTCTTGTGAAACTATATACAAAGATCTATAACATATACAAAATTCATAATTTAATACAATCGAGATATTTTCAGGTTTTATCCCGAAATTAACATTGAGTTTTGATGCATCAACAATTTCAGATTTACGCGACATCACTAAAAAACTTATATCTCAATGTGAGAGTATCAAAATTATGATCCGCTTGATCCTATAGATTTTGAAAACATGCATGTATAACATATCCAAAATTTACATTTTAACACTTTTTGAATTATTCTAGATGATTTTTTGAAGTCGATCTTATATGTTGTCCGACAGAGGATTCCAGATTTTCATCGCCTCACCAAAAAATTTATTTCTTGATGTGGGACCATCACCACCAAAGGGCGTTTTGATTGCCTCAAACTAGATTTTGAGGGATTTATTCTCATCAAGGCATCTTGTATCAATCCAAGTTGGTAATATACAATTTTCAAAATCACAACGCTCAGACAAGGGTTGAAAAAAATGCAATAATTGGCTTAAGGTGCGAGTTTAACTTCGCCTCCGTACACCTTAAAACCGACCAATTTGGCTTCAAGATGCTGACTTTGCAACAATCGGCTTAGGGTGCGAGACTTTAACTTCGCCTCCGTACACTCTAAGACCGATCAATTTGACTTCAAGATGCTGACTTTGCAACAATCGGATTAGGGTGCGAGAGTTTAACTTCACCTCCGTACACTCTAAGACCGATCAATTTGACTTTAAGATGCTGACTTTACAATAATCGACTTAGGGTGCGAGAGTTTAACTTCGCCTCCATACACTCTAAGACTGACCAATTTCACTTTAAGATGCTGACTTTGTAACAATCAGCTTAGGGTGCGAGAGTTTAACTTTGCCTTCGTACACTCTAAGACCGACCAATTTGACTTCAAGATGCTAACTTTGCAACAATCAGCTTAGGATGCGAGAGTTTAATTTCGCCTCCGTACACTCTAAGACCGACCAATTTGGCATCAAGATGCTGACTTTGCAACAATTGGCTTAGGGTGCGAGATTTTAAATTCACCTCCGTACACTCTAAGACCGACCAATTTGACTTCAAGATGCTGAATTTCCAACAATCGGATTAGGGTGCGAGAGTTTAACTTCCCTTCCGTACACTCTAAGACTGACCAATTTGACTTCAAGATGCTGACTTT
>NC_061116.1:146415192-146507345 GCF_002878395.1 Capsicum annuum | reverse complement strand
CTAAGACCGACCAATTTGACTTCAAGATGCTGACTTTGCAACAATCGTCTTAGGGTGCGAGAGTTTAACTTCACCTCCGTACACTCTAAGACCGACCAATTTGACTTCAAGATGCTGACTTTGCAACAATCGGCTTAGAGTGCGAGAGTTTAACTACGCCTCCGTACACTCTAAGACTGACCAATTTGACTTCAAGACGGTCCCTTTATAAAATAAATCCATCAGAATGCCAGCTTAAGGTGCAAAGGGACAAATCTTGTCCACCTTAAGGCATGAAAATTTTTTATATCCCTTTAAGGATAAACACATAAGAGGCCAGCTTAAGGTGCAAAGGAAAAAATTTTGTCTACCTTAAGACATGAAAATTTTGAGATCCTTTTAAGGATAAACCCGCAAGAGGCCAGCTTAAGGTGCAAAGGAACAAATCTTGTCCACCTTAAGGCATGGAAATTTTTATATCCTTTTAAGGATAAACACGTAAGAGGCCAGCTTAAGGTGCAAAGGGACAAATCTTGTCCACCTTAAGGCATGGAAATTTTGATATCCTTTTAAGGATAAACCTACGAGAGGCCAGCTTAAGGTGCAAAGGGAAAAATCTTGTCCACCTTAAGGCATGAAAATTTTTATATCCTTTTAAGGATAAACACGTAAGAAGCCATCTTAAGGTACAAAGGGACAAATTTTGTCCACCTTATGGCATGAAACTTTTGAGACCCTCGTAAGGATAAACCCGCGTGAGGCCAACTTAAGGTGCAAAGGGACAAATTTTATCCACCTTAAGGCATGGAACTTTTGAGATCCTTTTAAGGATAAACCCGCAAGAGGCTCGCTTAAGGTGAAAACGAACAAATCTTGTCCACCTTAAGGCATGTAAATTTTGAGACCCTTCAATTTGTAGGCTTGGAGAACTTTGGCATTCCAAATCCCATTGAAGAAATTCTCTTTCTTTTCGACGGGTTGCCCCCATTGAGTCACAAATATTTAGAGTAAGTTCAAAATTTAATTAGAATAGTTTCATACTTGTATTCATATGGTAGATACTGCAGGAACATATTTTTTTTTACACTCATGCAACTGAACTCAGAATGAAATTTCAAGCGCCTACGTACCTCAGTAAAGGGGATCAAGCCACAACGTAGTTCTGGGTGAGTGTTTTTTTTTTCTTTTTTTTTATCCTAACTTTTGCCTAGGCCACCTCTTTTGAGGTTTTCAACCTAGCGGACTTTTATTTTTTTTAACCGTACACAGTTTATACTCTTGCGGGTCAGAAGTGGACATACAGTTTATACTCATGCCTTAAGGAGTGTACATGCAGTCTATACTCGTGCCTTAAGGAGTGTACATATAGTTTATACTCATGCCTTAAGGAGTGTACATGCAGTTTATACTCGTGCCTTAAGGAGTGTACACGCAGTTTATACTCGTGCCTTAAGGAGTGTACATGCAGTTTATACTCGTGTCTTAAGGAGTGTACATGCAGTTTATACTAGTGTCTTAAGGAGTGTATATGAAGTTTATACTCATGCCTTAAGGAATGTATATGCAGTTTATACTCGTGCCTTAAAGAGTGTTATCTTCGTTCAAGGATAGTACTTCTTCAAGAACTTAGCATTGATGGGGCCAACCCTCACACCTCTGCATCGACAAGCTTGTAAGCACCACTTGAATATGCCTCTTGTATGACATATGGTCCATCCCACTTTGAGGTGAATTTTCCCCTAGACTTATTAAAAGTGATAATGGGCCTTCTTACTGCAAGGACTTGATCTCCAACTTGAAAGCACCTCAAGTGAACCCGTTTATTGAAAGAACAAGATAGTCAGGCTTGATAGAATTCAAGATTTTGTTGAGCCTCCAGCCTCTTCTCATCAAGAGCTTCTAACTCCGCAAGATGTAACTTAGTATTTTCTTCATCGGTGAGCCCTTCTTGAATAGCCAGTCTCAAAGAAGGTATTTGACGCTCAAGTGGCAAGACTGCTTCAACTCCAAAATCAAGTGAGTATGGGGTTGCTTGCGTCGGTGTACAGTAAGTTGTCCTATACGCCCACAAAGCTTCTTCCATTCGCTCATGCCAGTCTCATTTGAATTTGGTGACAACTTTTTTTAATAAGTTGCACAAAGTTTTATTGAAGGCTTCAGCTAGGCCGTTGGCGACAGCATGGTACATAGAAGACTTGCACTGCTTGAAGCCAAAAAGATCACAGATTTTGTTCATCAGTTTATTATCAAATGGCTTTCCATTTTTAGTTATTATGTACTGTGGAATTCCAAAGTGGTAGACGATATTCACTCGGATAAAGTTTGCAACATTTTCTTTCTTTACTTCCTTGAGAGCAACAGCTTCGGCCTACTTTGAGAAGTAATCTGTCGTGGCCAAGATGTATAAGTGTCCACCAGAAGATTTTGGTAGTGGACCAATAACATCCATTCCCCAAGCATTGAATGGTCAATACGCTACAGTTGGGTGTAGTACTTCAGGTGGTTGATGTATGAATTTTGCATAGAATTAGCAAGCTTTGCATCTTCTAGCATAGTCCAAGCAATCTTTCACCATTGTTGGCCAATAATACCCCATCCTTTTAATGTGAAAATGGAGCTTCGGTCCATACTGATACGATCCAAAAACTCCTGAGTGCGCTTCTTGTAAAGCTTGAATGGATTCTTCCTCTCCCAAATATCGTAAGAGTACTCCTTCAAATGATCTTCAGTACAATATATCTTTGTAATAAAGGAAGCGAGGTGCACGATGACGGATGTCAGTCCTTCTCCTTGGATCTTCTGGAAGTATCGTATAACATAAGTAGTCAATGATAGGTTGTCGTCAATCCTTCTTTACAGCTTCGGACACAGATGAGGTATTCAACCTTGCCTTTTATGTCCTAGTCCTCATTTGATGGCAGTACTACCCATTCTTGGCGGATAGTAACTCGTGTCTGATTCAAAAGAGTTAGAGTTGAAGCCAAAGTAGTTAGAGCATCATCTTGCTTATTTTCTTTCCTTGGCATATGCTGGAGGGTTACTTCTCCAAGCCATCCCATCAACTTCCATGCATAATCATGATATGGTCTTAAATCAGGCTTTAGGACTTCATAGATTCCCATAATCTACTTGATCACCAATTGGGAGTCACAAAAAACTTGTAACTGTAGTTGTTTCATGTCGACATCCATCTATAGTTCGAGTATGAGTGCTTGATATTCACCAACATTATTGGAGTAACGATTCATCAAGGTAAACAAGTAGGGGATGACCTCTTCTTGTGGAGTGAAAAATACTACGCCAGCACCAGCTCCATCTCGATGTGCAGCACCGTCAAAGTACATCTTCTATGAGGATCTAACTTCAACAGCCATTGTATCTTCACCAGGAATTTTATCGCTCAGTTCCTAGTCATCAAGTATTGGGTGATCTGCTAAGAAGTCATCTAATGCTTGTCCTTTTATAGCCTTTTAGGGGATGTACACTCTCAAACTGCTGAAATTGGAGGTAACACCTTGCAAGTCGGTCACTGAGGACTGGTTTCGACATTACAAACTTGATGGGATTTGCCTTGGACACAAGATGAACAATATGAGCTTGAAAGTACTATTTTATATTTTGGATTAAGAAAGTCAATGCCAAACATAACTTTTCGATCAAAGAATACTTCAGCTCATTCGACGTCATCATTCTGCTCAAATAGTTGAGAGTTTTCTTTGCCTTCACTATTTTCTTGAGCCAGTAGTGCTCCAACTGACCTCTCTTGTGCCACGATGTAAAGTATTAGTGGTTCCCAGGTATGGGTGCTGCAAGAACTGGTGGCTTCATTAAGTATGATTTGATACTCTCAACAGCATTACTACAAGTTTGGTTGATATTTCCTGGCCAGGTTTGAGATGAACCTCCTTAAATATGCCAGCCTTCCTTGAAGGTTTTTTAATTCATGAATACTTTGAGGCTCGGTCATCTTCAAAATCGCATAAACCTTGTCTTGATCAATTTTAATTCCTCGGTGTCGTATAATGAAGCCAAGAAACTTTGCAGAAGTAACTCCAAAGTCACACTTCAATGGATTCATCCTATGTTGATATCTTCGAAGTAACTCAAATACCATTCTTAGGTCTTTTAAGTGGTCGTCTCTCTTTCTTGACTTCACCACTAGATCATCCATATAGCATTCAACATTTTTATGGAGCAGGCCATCAAAGATGTTCTGCATAGCCCTTTGATAAGTGACAACAGTGTTCTTCAAACCAAAAGGCATCACCTTGTAGCAATAAATACCTTTGGGCATATGAAATGCAGTGAGTTCTTCATCCTTTGGCACCATACGGATTCGGTTATAGCTAGATGAACCATTCATGAAGGACATTGCCTCATAACCAGTGATGGCATCAATCATCAACTCTAGTATGGGGATTGTAAAGTCATCCTTAGGGTAGGCGTTGTTGAGATCTCAAAAGTGACACAAACTTAAATTTAGTCATTCTTCTTCCATACTGGAACAATACTTAAAATCCATGTGGGATATTTGACTTCATGAATAAAGCACACTTCAATGAGTTTCTTAACTTCATTTTCAATCAAAGGAACCAACTCCGGCCTAAAGCGTCTTTGGGCTTGCTTAACAAGACGGGCACCATTCTTGACTGCCAACTGATGGACCGCTACTTTTGGATCTAAACCAGGTATTTCCTTATAGCTCCAACCGAATACATCCATATATTGTTTGAGTATGTCCATATAAGAGATTTTTTCCTCCATTTCTAGAAATGCGCTCAGGTAAGTTGGTTTTGGGTCTTCATCGGTTCCAAGATTAACTTCCTTCAAGAGATCTATTATTGCCTTTACTCCTTCTTCAAGTTGCGATGAAGCATATCCAGCGTCTTCTTCCTCTAGAGGATCATCGTCATTGATGGATATATGATAACACTAAAAGGACTCTTCTATCTCTTCATCAACCTTCATTTGAGATGAGACATTGTTCTCATTCTGGGTTATAATATGATATGACAAGCCAATACTCTCTTCATCTTCTTTGCATTGCTTGGTATAAACCGCAGTATGCGCCTTTGCTGTTAGCACCTCATTGCATGAAACTACCAGTTTCGTCTGTTGCTTATTCTAGAAGAAATCAAACTTTGGAATTTTTTTTATATTTTAAGTGAAGAGTGCGTCATCGTGCTTTGATGACTCCTCTTACACTTGTTGCTTTTCCTCTTATTTAGAGGTCCTAACCTTTCAAACACAGAAGTTCTTACAGTTGATTCTCTAAGTCGATCAAAGACAGAAGCCCTTTTGTTGGATGCAGTAGACTCTTCTTCTATAGTGATATAGTTGCTAACCGCTCTTCTTATAGAGATGTGAATTAGAGGTGGCTGTGTATATCCTAGGGCTTCACGTGCCTTCCTGGTCGTACCTTCCAACGAAAATTTGCCCAACCTTGATTGCTCATTTGGATTGTATCCATCCTTTACAAATAGCTTTTATGCATTTGGATCGAAGCCATCCTTCGTACGTTTCGTAGGGAGTGTCATATCTTGTGGCAAATTTTGAGCCATAGAATCGTCAAGAAGTCTTGAGGATGGATTTATTGCATCAATCTTCCTGATAGGTAAAGTTAGCCCCTTTAGCACATTATCTTGGGAATCCGATGGGTACGTAACGAAGAATGAGAGTTGCCTTTTTTCGTAGAAGTGACACTTTCTTTATTTGAAGTAGAGAGAGGCTTCTTGGTGGCGACTTTTTCAACAGTCACCGCCACCTTCTTAGATGCAATATCATCACACTTGGTCTTGGGGATATCTTTAACCTTTTTCTCATCCACAACATGCTTTTTTAAGTAGAATTTTGCATCGGCAAAATATGACTCAGCTTCAGTGAATGGCTTGTCATCGGCAACTATCTTTCTTTCCACTCCGCCTTTGAGAAACTTTAAGCATTGATAGTAAGAGGATGAGATAATTTTGTTCCCGTGCACCCAAGGCCTACCAAGCAATATGTTGTATGAAGTTTTGGCATCGATCACAGGCATCAATGGATTTGATTGAAAATCATCCATACGAATCCCTAACGTGATACATCATATTGCCCTCTGGCCCCCTTGATTGAAGCCTTGGATCATTATATGGCTTTCGTCCAGTTCGCTAGTAGCGATGCCAAGTTTCTTCATCGTGTGGATAGGCAGGATGTTGACTCTAGATCCTTTATTTATCAAGATTCTATTGATCTTCTTTCCTAGAATTTGACCCACCATGTATAAGGGACGGTTATGTAGGGCCTCACCAAGCAGAAGATCGTTATTTGTGAATGTAATTTTTGTATCACACACATGTGCCTCTTTTCCAAGAGTTTCAGCAAGCTTTTCGAAAGGTGAAGGAACTTTCATGGGTTGATTCTCACCCTTTGCCTCCTCTTTGGTGGTATTAAAACAAGACACCTCAAAGTTGACTTGGGTAGTCTTTACACGAAACCAACTCGGTAAGAATTCCTCTAAAGTCACCGGACGCCGAGGTTTTTGGGTGTGAAGCTTCGTGACCCTCGTCTTCTTTAGGAATTCAACCAACTTCTATTTTCTTGGTTTTTTAAGCATTCTCCTCCTAGTTGGTTGCTCGACTGACTCCTTTCGTGGACTCTTCTTATTGCGTCTACGTTTGGTTACTAGAGTCCAACCTTCATCATCGCCTTCGTCAACTGAAGACCTATTAGTCATTATGCTCTTCGACACATATTTGGACAGGATCGAGCCAGGCAAATGTAATGGAGATTTGATGAGAATTGGTCGTCTCATCGTCGAAGAAATCTTCTTCTCTTTTGACAGTTGCATGACTTTATCTTTAAAGACAAAGCATTTCTCCAGATGGTGAGCCTATGATATTTACAATAATTAGGGTCATTGGTCCTTCCAGCTTCGTTGGGACGCTTCATCTCTGAGAGTTCAATGATCTTATACTTAAGGAGTTCATAAAAAATCTCAGCAACATCAGAATCAAGAAAGGGATATTCCTTTTCTTGCATCTCCTTTAAAGTTTTATGATTTGGACATGCTCCAGAAGTCGTCTTCATACTTTGTTTCTTGCTCACCTTTGTGGTGACCTTCACAGGAGATACATCAACATTCATGGACTCCTTGTTGTCATTTTCGGGGACAAACTTGCCCCATCTTTTGGGTTTCTGCTTATCATTTCCCCTTCAAGGGTCATGGATAGGAGTTGATCCTTTTCCAGCAGAAGACATGCTCAACTCCATATCGGGAGCATGGGTAGCTAGCTCTTCAAAGGATTTAGGCTTAATGCCTTGCAAGATGTAGAGAAGTTCCCAGTGCATTCCTTGGATGCACATCTCTATTGCAGAAGCTTCACTGAGCCTATCTTTGCATTTTAGGCTAGCATTTCTCCATCGATTGATGAAGTCAATAACTGGTTCATCCTTTCTTTGCCGAGTATTCATGAGCTATACCATGCTCACTGTACTCCTTGTGCTATAAAAGCAATTTAGGAACTCGTGCTCCAATTGCTCCTAACTATTGATGGAATTAGGCTCAAGGTCTGTATACCAATCAAATGCGTTTCCCTTTAGGGAACGAACAAACTGTTTGAAAAGATAGTCACCGTAAGTTCCAACATTGTTACATGTCTCAACAAAGTGTGCGACATGCTGTTTTGGGTTTTCTTTGCTCTCAAATTGTTGAAATTTGGGGGGCTGATAGCCGACAGAAATTTTGAGGCTATCAATCCTTGCCGTGTAAGGCTTGGCATAAGCAAGGGAAGACTTAGCACCAACATCATACTTGCCTTTGAGGGTCCCTTCAATGAATTCCCTCAATTGCCCAATTGGTATCATTCCCTCAGAAGAAACTTGCACCTCTTTAATCAGTGGTATTTGTTTCACAGGATTTTTTGTCTCATGAACCTCGAGAGATTTTCCAGGTGCATGGCTAGACTCTCCGTCTATCAGACCTTCCACTCTATCCACTATCTTATCAATTCGAGCATCTTGATTTCGAACATATTTGGTTAGGCCATCAATTGCCTTTGCCAAATTCGCAAGCTACTCCTCCATAGACGAGGCATTAGTTACCATCGCTTGCATAATCACTGGAGATGTTGGAGAGTATCATGGATTATCTCACAAGTTGATTTTTAAAGTGCTCAACTTATGCGGTGTGGTCGGAGATGATGAGTTGCTTGAACGATCATCGCTTTTTGCACCAGAGTATTTGGAGCCGGAATGCTCAAGTAGAGCTAAAGTCTTCTTAAGTGATTCAGCCATACTGCTTTCTCCTTCCGAAGCACTTGCATTGGACTTCGTTCCTTTTGGGTTGAAGATCCAAAAATTGGAGTTGGCTCGGACGACACTGAAAGTGTTTGTCGTCCTAGCAAGCCTGCCTTGCTCCTCGTGACAACTCCTAAGCTTCCGAAAGTAACACCAAGGATGGTTTCTACTTCAGCAGAGAACTTTGAATCAACAGCCTTGGAAGCAGTTGATTGAGAGTTGACCTTCTTGAAAGTTATTTCAATGTTCTTGAACTTTGCAGTAGGAAAAGTTGAGATGAGAGGTAGAGATCATCCCACTGAGCATGACAGAATTTATTGGACAGTAAAATTCTCGAGGCCAAAAAATAAATAATAATTCGAGACAAGAAAATATTACAACAATCAATTTTATTGATTTTAATGCGAGTGTTACAATCTCTATGAATCCTTTGATTTGCCTTTTCAAATATAAATTCAAGAGCTTAAAGCTTGATCTTAAATTTGAACTTGGTTTGTGGACTTGAGGGACTTGATCTTGACTTATGCTTGAATTCAAGGGTTTTAGATCTTGTTCTTGAATATTGCCGTCTTGATCTTGAATCTTGATGAACTTGATTTGAATGCTTGAGTTTTTTAGAGAAATTGCGGCATTTGATCCACTAGCTTTCTCTTGCTACTTGTTAGAGTTCTGGGGTCCCCTTTTATGAATTATGAGACCCCTATTTATAGTTGTGAGAACGAAAGAGTCATGATGAATATGGACTTTCTTTGACCAATCAGATTTAAGTGATGTGGTGCCTTTTTATGGGCTTTTATTTCATGGGTCTGCTGCATCATTTTGACATATGACATGGTCCTATTGGCTCCTTTCTTTGACTTGGCATGCCACGTCATCTGACATGTGACGCTTATTTGGGCCTCTAGCATATGACGGTATCTTGGGCTTAGTAAGGTGGACTCATTATTTGTAGCCCAAATTAATGGACTAGCCCAATAAAGATTGAATTTTATTTAAATCCATATATGTTTTGACTTAAATAATTAATCCAATTATATTAATCCGCAATATTTATTTGGGACTAATATATTTTGAATTTAATATAATCCAAATTTTGTACGGATTTAAATCTTCAAAATTGCATCGCCCACAATATATATATGTCCCTAAAATATATATATCCCTAAAATGCACAAACCAATCAGTGAAGCCGTAAAATGAATCCTGGTGATCAAAATTAAGAACAAGCATGAACAAAAAAGCGTCACAATAAGCCAGTTCTATAGATATGGACAAAGTTTCATCCAACTTAATAGACTTAGGAAGTAAAATTGAGATACATTTGGCATTACAAGTATGAAACCAGCCTGGGGACTTGGCAGTAGAATGCAATTATAGCTGGTGAAATCCCCAATGCCAAGGTCGGATAGAATTAGGGTTGATTTCTCAGATGGTCACTCAACTAAGAATTATTATCTCAGAAAGTCAACTTTCTTCTTGTCTTTAATTTTCTTCAACAACAAAAGTGACTTTCTGAGATAACAATCATCAAATGAATGATCATCTGAGAAATTAACTCGATAGAATTAACAAATCCAACAAATGTGATCAACATTTGAAAGAAAAAAAAAACAAGAGAAGTCTAGTCTGCAAAGCTGTATTTAAAGGCTATGAGGAAGAACTGTCCAACTTACCCCACCAGAGAGGATTCATACATTGAATATTATGTTAGAAAATATTTTCTAGGAAACATTTGCAAAACTAATTATTGTAAAAGCTAAACCAAAACAGTGGATCCACAATATATATGGTCCTCCATTACCTCTTGAAACCAAAAAGTCAATAACATTAAGTCAAACTCATCGATAGCCCCTCAAACTTGTCCCTAAAATTCACTTAGGCCCCCCAAACTAAGGCATGTACCTATTAAACCCCTAAAACCCCCCAATTTGGTTCAAATTGGGCATTTTTTGTTCAATCAACTAAAAGCTCAAAGTGTGTGTTACACACATGCGCTGATGTGGCAAAAAGGGCTAATTGGAAGCTGTCACGTGGCATTGTGGGTCCGATAACTATTAAAAACTAATTATAAAATTATTTAAAAAATAAAAATAAAAAATTGATTATTAAAAAGAAATTATAAAATTTAAAAAAAAAAAATTATTAAAAAATAATTATAATTTTTTAAAAAAATATAAAAATAAAAAATTGATTGTTAAAAAGAAATTATAAAATTTTTAAAAAATAAAAAATTTCATTGAAGATCCAAATTATTAAAAAATAATTATAAAATTATTTTAAAAATAAAAATAAAAAAACAATTATTAAATTTTTTTTATAAAATTTAAAAAAAATAAAAAAAATAGCATTGAGGATTCAAATTATTAAAAAATAATTATAAAATTATTTAAAAATAAAAAAAAATTGCATTAAGGATTCCAATTATTAAAAAATAATTATAAAATTATTTTAAAAATAAAATAAAAATTGATTAATAAAAATAAAAAACTGATTATTTAAAAAAAATTATAAAATTTTAAAAAATAAAAATAAAAAATTGCATTGAGGATTTCAATTATTAAAAAATAATTATAAAATTATTTTAAAAATAAAAAACTGATAATTAAAAATAGATTATAAAATTATTTAAAAAATAAAAATAAAAAATGTATTATTAAAAATAGATTATAAAATTTTTTTAAAATGAAAATAAAATATGACATTGAGGATTCAAATCATTAAAAAATAATTATAAAATTATTTACAAAATAAAAATTAAAAACTAATTATTAAAATGAAATTTTAAAAATTTTTAGAAAATAAAATTAAAAAAATCCCCACCTTCCCCAACCCCCGCTCCCCAGCGTTAATCTTACCCCCCACCCCCCACCCCCACCACGTCTCTTCTTCTCCATTAAAGTTTCTTCTCTATTAAAGTGAATCTTGCTTCTCCATGAACCTCAAAAACACACATACAAAAAATTTTTGTTTAAATCTACTTCAAGAATTCAAAAGGGGTCTAGGAAAAAGTCATTTTTATTGAAATTTTCATAAAATGATGGATATTAATGAAAAAAAAAGTGATTTTTCTTGTGGACGAAAAAAAAAAAAGAAATGGTGATAAAAATGATCTTTTTTGGAGAAAAAAGTGATCTTTATTGAAATTTGTTGTAATTTTTCAAAAAATGGTGATACTAGTGGAGGAAAAAAAGTGAATCTTGTTGAAATTTTTCAAGAAATGGAAATAATTATGGTAGATTAAAAAGAATTTGTTCATGTGAAGATGTGGTGGGGAGGGGGTGAGCTTGAAACGATGAAGACGTGGGGTAGGGTGGAGACGCAGGGATGGGGTGGGGATGGAGTGCTGTGAAGAAGATGACATGAGGGTGGGGTGCTTTT
Organism: Capsicum annuum; assembly: GCF_002878395.1. Classification (NCBI taxonomy): domain Eukaryota; kingdom Viridiplantae; phylum Streptophyta; class Magnoliopsida; order Solanales; family Solanaceae; genus Capsicum; species Capsicum annuum. The sequence continues at coordinate 146,495,714 of NC_061116.1, read as the reverse complement.
TATAAAAAAGAATTAAGAAATTATAGTAATTAAAAATTATATTAATAAAATAATTTAAATATAAATTTTTTAATTACTATTTTTTGAGGCCCTCAATGCCACTTGTTACATTTCTATTTACATTTCTATTCATAATTTAATTTTAAAAAAAAACACTTCACGCGCTGTCCGAGAGTGCACTGCACACGCAATGCCATTTAGACAAAAAATGTCCAATTGAAACCAAATTGGGGGGTTTAGAGATTTAATAGGTACAAGCCTTAATTTAGGAGTTTAAGTGAATTTTAAAGACAAATTTGAGGGGCTATAGATGGATTTGGCCATAACATTATTACATAATAAGATTACTACAGAAGCTAAAATTGTGCCGCTACCTGAATAAGGAACTATAGTACGGTCATCTCTGCTTCCTCGATATTTTGATGCTTTAAGAAACTACCATCCCAACCAAAAGCTATCAATCCCGGGAACGGAGGATGCACTTTTCTGTCCATACTCTTGGCTTTTTACTCCCATTAACATGATCTATGAAGATGAAAATTGAAGCTAAGATACGTCGGAACTACTCAGTTGCCAACTGCTGTCTAGTAACTGAAAATGCTTGTGATGAAATCTTTTGCTCTTCAAATCAATTACCCACCAGGGAATGGCATGGTTTGAGTGGTTGAGAGGTGGGCCTCCCGCCTCCGTTTTCTGATCAGCCATAAACTTGTTGCATGGAGCTTGCCACTTGCCTAGTGCGGTTTATATCTCCTATGTGGTTTGCAAGCTATTACACAATGAGTAGGTTACCGCAAAGTGGTCACCAAGTAGTGGTCAACCAAAGGGCAGAGTTGTGGGTTTCCAAAACAAAAAAAAGATTAAAACGATATGGTTAAATTATAGCTATGTAAATAAGGTTTCTCTCAACTAAAATTAGCTACCTAGTCCAAGACAATTAATAAGTTTCCGATCATTCACCAATCACAATCATGTTATAAAAAATAAAAAAAAATAAAAAAAAATAAGTTCTCATCCTCAAGTTAATGAATGAGTCGTTAAAAGAAACAGTAAAAGAGATTTTCTGAGTAAAGGACACGCAGGACTAAAACAAAGTGAACTATCCCAATAAAACTTAACAGAACTCGATATGGGAGTTGCATAAACAGGCCGGTTTAATATCGAGTTTTACCTTATATCAGCAAGTAGGAAAAGAGACCAAGTAAGAAAGAAAAAAAAAGGATCCCTGCAGGCCACATTCTGAGAGCACAGCACTGATAGGATCACAGTTTTTCATAACTGTTCGACTGTTTAATTAAGAAATTATATAACGGTTCTTTTTTGGATTATTGCTGGATGATGTCTTCCTTATAGTTACAACAATAATACTTGGAACCCCCCCCCCCCCCAACCCAACCCCCCCAAAAAAAGAAAAAGAACAACAAATACATTATATATATGGATCCAAAAATCCGCTACGTATGTATTTTCTTTTTGTTAATCAGGAGGTCATGGGTTCAAGCCGTAAAAAAAATCTTTTATAGAAAAACAGGGTAGAGCTAACCCTTGTGGCCTGGCCCTTTGCCAGACACCGCACATAGCAAGGCTTGAGTGCACCGAACTGCCGTTTTAAGTATTTCATCCATGTTAAGTTTTGGACTCCAGGCATCACCAAAAATTCACTCATTAAGTCAAATATTAGGTAAAGTTTGACCGTAAAGGTAAGACATTTTTTCCGGATTATAATATGAATTTTTTCCAGATAGCCATAAGAGGAAGGTTATTCAGAACATGCTCGCTCCGGAGCGTGTTCAATTATACAATAGTACGTGCTTTGATGGGGTCCAAGAAAACCCTACTACCAGCACCCACCCCCCCACCCCCACCCTCCCAACGGGCACCGACCAGAAATGCCTTATTAGGAGAAGGTAATCAAAAGTCCAAAACCATCAAGAAATGGAACCATGAGAAAGCATGCACTTGCTATCAAGCATTGGCAGCAATCAGACACTCAAAATTGAGACGAAAAGCCTCCCCATTTCTTTTATCAACAGATTGGGCAGAGCAGTGCAGGTTAGGGTTCTGTCTTAACCTGCAAAATTAAAACCCACCCCACTCTGCATAAACCCTTTTAACCCACATAAACCCTTCCCACAACCATAACCATGTATACCCTTTTAACCCACATAAACCCTTCCCACAACCATACCCATGTATACCCGCCGCAGCCCACATTTTTTTTAGATAACTTATTTCTCCAATTAGCGTACGCAATTCATGAACCAAATTTCCTTTGATCGGTAATCTCTACGAGTATGGTAAATTAGAGCCACTGCATAAGACATGAAGCCCAAAACTAAAAAACTAAAAACTTAAAACCTTTTACCTAATTTCCAACACGATACATATATTCGTATAAGATTAGGATCATCACCCTGACAGCTTACAAATAAAATCTCTAACTTCAAAGAATTAAAAGTAATCCCGTTTTACAAGTTCCTAAACAGTTCACAGAGTTGAGCAGATTATATAATTACAGTAAGAATTCCAAAGAAAAAGACAATTACTATTTTCTTTACCCTCCTTTCCAACACCTTACAAAAATAAAATCAAATTGCTAACTTCAAACTGCAAAAAGTAATCACATTTACGCGACCGTTCAAATAAGATTCAGGGTAGCGTCTGATTTCTAATGTTATTTCAGCCCTAGCGTCTAATTTCTAAAGTTATTTCATCCCTAACCCACACCACACCACACAAAATTATGAATTTTATAATTTTGACAATCCCCACAACCGATAACCCAACCTGCCCCATTCATCCCAACCCCGCAATTGCCCCAGCCCACTGCCACCCCTATCAACAGAGCAGAAGCTAATGGCTCACCATACGATACCCTGGATGTCTACGAAATCGTAAGTTGTTTAGCGATTTAAAAAAGGAATTCAAACGATTCATGGCATGATACAAGCAACTCTTCAAACTGCTAAGCAAAAGGTCCACTTAATATTACACTTACATCATAACATATTCTACACAGGATTCAAGTAAAAACATCTCTCGTCACTTTAGATATGAATTTAACGATGTGGGGTCCAATAAAGTCAAGGCAGATATTTGAATTTGAAACAAAAGCCAAACGCTTTTTAGAACTATCACTTCCTCCCCCGATAAAGTAAAACCCAGCAATTTCAAGCTGGTCCCTAACGAAAGGATCCGATCACAGAACACGCCTCACACGAAACTTGCAAAGCTGGCACAACGTCTCTAAGTATCATAAACTCCAAACTTGGGCAAGTCCTACACAGAAGTATAGTTCCACAATTTAGTTTGATCTATGAGCTTTGTACCATATGTTATGGCTTTCGACAATAAAGGGTCAAGCACACCGAAGTCTAGCATTTCACCTGTAAAGACGCATAGTTTCAACGTTTTCTGCTATTCCCACCACCTGACCTAGCACCAGGATTGCGAGCAAATTGCAGCCTTAAGCTGACCGAATCACGGTCATGCTCGTCGAATTTATAACCTGCAAGATTTAGCTTTACTAACTTCACCATCGCAATAAATTTCTCTTTCACTGACGACAAGAATGTACACCAGCAACAGGCGATATTGTATACATTGTCCGAAATTGGATCTGGGTTTGCTTTCAAGCAGGAAAGGGTCAGCATGCAACCAACTCATGAAACGACAAGAGGTATTCCCCGGGTTGCTGCAGCGTCAAAAGGACATGCAGAGCTGCACAAGAGAACAGCTTGCAGATGTCCTTCAACTTTCATGAAAGTTTTGTCCCCTTAAACCACCAGAAGACCAAAATCTAAACATGCAATTCACACTACTTGATAAGATGAAAGGGCTACGAAGAAGTGATAAATTAACCACTAGAATCGCGCATAAGAGGGAGGAGTAAGCCTAGTTTCTAACTGTGTTGCTCGGACTCTTCAAAAATTGCCAATGGGTGTGTGTCAGATTCTCCAAAAGTAGTGTACTTTTGGAGAATCCAACACGGGTGCAGCATTGAAAGTGAAAAGTCTGCACAACTTAGGTTTCTAAGACTAATAAGCCTTGGAGACAGCACCTCCAAGACAAACTGGTTTTGTTCAATGTGTATAACTTTTGACTGACGGATCATACACAAAATGTATGTAGCATGGCTTCTTTCCACAAGCCATTTTGAGCGGTCAAAAATAAAATTGGGTCTTACAGACTTACGGATTTATTTTTTTGTAAATAAGAGATAACAAAACCTCGGTCCATGGAGAAGTCGAAAATTGGAGTTTAATGTAAGTTCCACTGTAAGATTCCCCAAATTATTAAAGCATGCAGTGCCAATTCTGATCACTGCCCATCTGTTAACTTTGGTAGAGGCTAACAGAACAAGATCCTAGACCAAAAGAACAATGCCATATATCAAATGAAATACATTTCCACCAGCCAATATTACGTCAGATCCCACAGCACGGAAATATATTTCTTTACCCCTTCCCAGTTAGTCGCTAGAGTGTGTCATATTAGAAAATGATAGTCAAAGTTGCACCCCATCCCTCCACCAAAAGTTGGCAATTGATAAAGGGAGGCAGTGTTTATAAACTAATTCATAAGCACTAAAGCCTTTGCCCATAAACAGTTAGCCTTCATATTCTAGCCACTTTTGTTAGCCTGCGGAAGCAAGTATTTCCTCGGTCCCAATTTATGTGGCACTGTTCGACTGGAGATGAAGTTCTATTTAATAGTAAAATGGGAATTTTAAAGTTAAATGGTTTGTAAATGTAGAAATGTGACATTTCTTTTTGTGACAGAAAAAGGAAAGTGCCACATAAATTGGGTTGGGGGAAGTATACGATTGAGGTTTCAGAGTTTAAACAAGAGCAAGAAACAAATATTTTGCTTATAAGTTGCATTAATAGAATTATCTACTATTTTGGTGAATTAGCACTTCTGGGGAAATAGGTCTTTAAATTACCCAACTCTTAATTACTAGCAGTCATGAGATAAGACTCCAGAAGGGTGTGTCAAGCTCACCTTGTAAGGCATCCATTGCAGCAGCAGAATGAAGTGGACTCGCGAAATCAACAAAGCAAAGAATCAATGGATCGCCTCCAGCCTGCATAAGTTGATAGAGCAGTGAATCCAAAATAACAGTATACAGAACTAGGCCTTGATAAGATGTGAAAGGTATTCTTACGTGTTTTGATCCTTTTTGTACCAGCCTAACTTCTTTGTAACCTACAAAAGGGCGGAATATATCTGCAAAAACCAAAGTCAAGGGACAAACTAGAATGGGACATATAATAAAACAGAAAAGCAAACCACAAAAGGATACGTGACACCTCTCTTCTTGTACAATCCGCAGGCAAACCCTCAACAAACAATGTACTGCTAGCATCCGGAGGAAGGGTAACTTCTGGTCTGCCACCTGGCATTCCAACATTTCTGCCTTTGAAAGCTAGCGGGTCAGATCCCCCAATGCCCATAACACGGGGAGCTTCAATAGGATGGATGCTAATTCCATTATTCATGGATCTTGCAGACTCACCGGCAACATGGGAAGGAATCTGCTGGAAATTTTGCCAATATATTAGATCTATTCAGTATCAAGGAGAAAAGCTCAAAAGGAAATAAAAATGAAGTACCCCACTATGGAGGTAGCGCTCGTAGGATGCTTCGAGAGGATCTGCGTCGCTGATGACTCCAGGCATTCCCCTTTCATCAACATGGCCATAATAGCCAGGATATTCAGGACCACTTGGGGCACCTAAAAAGGGGAAAACACCAAAAGAAATTGAATGCAGAAAGAGAGAAGGAAGCACTGAATTGTGTGCCAAGCAAACTTATATTTTTCTGGTAACATACGAGCAACAAGAAAAAGATTATGCTACATAAAGTGCAACTAATATCAGCATGAATGTGAGATAACAAAATATGAACCAAACCTGAAACTAGAAAAAATCTTTACCCTACTTAAAGTTGGGTTAAAGCAACTTGCCGTCATGCAGAGTTACAAGTTAAAATCTTTAGTAGCAGTGGGCCGTGGGCTAGCACAATCTCTTGTTTTACATATGTATTGAATGATTTTTATTCTTAATGAGGTGAGTTAATTGTTTCTTTAATTATTCTTATTCTGTAATGTTTCCAAAGGAGGTAGCTAATCCTAGAGAACAACTTGTCGCCCATTTACTTTTGACTTAAGCTCGAGAGAGTAAAATCAAAGTTGGGAAAGATTAATTAACAAGAATTTGGGTGTTAACCCTCATCTACTAGTTCGAGCTAAAAATAGGAGAACTACTTGTAGTTGCATTCGGGTTCCCTTAATGCTCTTAATTGGGCTAGAGATAGTCAATTAGGTAGTCTTGCTGGTGTCTGGGAGGAACTAATATAGAATTGTTAACCGAGACTAATTAACATAAACTCACTCTTATTTGTAAGATCATGAAATACATGATTTTACAGGAAACTATATCACATCACACCAGCCACAACAAAATCCATACAAATTAGGTTTTCGATCAAAGAACTAAATGAATAAACGCTAGAAGTATATCACATCAATCCAGCCACAACAAAAGACATAAAATTAGTCAGTTTCTCAACTGAAAAAGAATCAAATGAATAAACCCTAGGCAATTATATCACATCACACCAGCCACAACAAAATCCATAAAAAATAATTTTTTAACTGAAAAAGTAAGCAAATAAACCCCAGATAACCATATCAATTGAACCAGCCACAAAAAAATCAATAAAAATTAGTAAGCTTTTGACTGAAAGAGCAAATGAATAAACCCTAGGACAACTATATCACATCGAACCAGCCACAACAAAATCCATATAAATTAAATCTTCACAGAAAAAGAATCAAATGAATAAACCCTAGGCAATTATATCACATCACAACAGCCACAACAAAATCCATAAAAAATAATTTTTCGACTGAAAAAGCAAATGAATAAACCCTAGACAACCATATCAATCGAACCAGCAACAAAAAAATCCTAAAAAGTTAAATCCTGACATGGCCAAAAAATGAATAAACCCTAGTTTTTACAAACCCATACAAATGAGAAAAAATCATGCCGAAATCTAGAAACTTTTAAAGACAAGAAGATGGTGGCAGTTAATTTAGATACCGTATTCAGTGCGAGGTCTCTTAGCAAGGATATTTTGAGGAAGCGCAGCTGCCGCCGCCGCCGCCGCCGCCGCAGCTTGTTGGCTGCTGGTGCTATAACGCCAATAAGCATCAGCCATTTTTACTCCGCCGACCGAAATAGAGAGAGAAAGACAGAGAAATGTTCAGAGAAGGGAATGTGCTCAACCTCGACTAAATCGAAGGCAAAACGAACTTTTATAGGCGAAGGAAAACGAGGAACATCCATACTCTTAAAACGCTAATTAGATGATGAACACCATTCGGCACCTCTATCTCTCTCACATTATTCATTTCTTTTTTTCTTTTTAAAAAAATTTCACTTATATTTTCCTCTTTAAAAAAAGTACTCTATTATTAATAACAACAACAACAACAACAACAAATCCAGTGTATTCCCACTTAGTGGGGTCTGGGGGTAAGATGTACGCACTACCTCTGATGAAGTAGAAAGGCTTACTCTATTATTAATAAGTTTATAATAAACTAGTTTAGATGTGCCGTGGACGTTACTTTAATGAATTCAATTTTATAAAATCACTTACATATAAAAGAATGACAATCATTAAAATGTTGATTGGATTTTTTTTCTTCATTAAAAGATTCTACGATAAATAAATTTCTAAGATACAAGATAAAATATAATTAAGGTAGGTTTAAAAAAAGACAGTTAAAGTTATTAAAAGCTGTAAAGTAACATAAATAAAGTTTAAAGAACTCACATATTAGGAGCAACTCAAAAAAATGCAAAAATAATTGGTGTCTTCTGTATTTCTTCGTTGAGCTCTAGGTTTCGATTGACTAAAAGCAACCTCTCATTACTATTCGCCATTCACCAACCTAAAGCTCAACAAACAATATCATATTTGATCTCCATTATAAAGTTTATTCAGTCATTGATTTTAATTGTACCTCCAATCAAGTTTTAAAAAACTGCATGAAAGGTAAGTAGAATAAATTTTCAATAACAAATCTAACATCAAATTATTCACTTTAATCTTCTAACAAGTTATCATAATCATTCAAAAATTACAATCGAAAAAAAAAAAAAAAAACAATTATGAACTCACACATCAAAAAATTTATCCACTTTAATCTTCTCTCAAACCACCACAATTAGACAAATATTAAAGAAAAACATCAAACAACAAATTTAAATATAAAAAAATAGCAGTCAATATATTTATACATCAAAAATCAAGGTTGATATTCCTTGTTCAAAATAAATAGAATTCCCTCTATTTATTTTCCTTTTATAAACCACAAACAAATTAAGAAAAGAAAAATAAAAAATTACAAACATGGAAAACTAAAAAAAATATCTAATACCCTGTTTTTTTTATATTAGTTTTAGAGACTTCTACCTCAAATAAACTATTTGTTTTTATTTTTCCTTTTTTCATTAGCAAATATATTTTTATTAAATAATTAAATAATAATTTTAAGAAAATAGTGAAAAGACGATTTTGTCTATTGTAAAATATTTTAGCGAAAGACAAAAAGTTCAAATCACTTTTCTAAGGTCTTCACACTTTTAATATAATATAGCATATAGATTATAGATAAGTTTATAATAATCTACTAGATATCGACGGCCCGTGCTAGCACTGACCCAATTTATCTTATTCTTTGTCTTAATTATGTGATACAAATAAAATTTACATAATAAATCATTAAAATAATTTAAATTTTTAATTATTGTGATTTATAATACTTTTTCTTCTATTTCAATTTAACTTACACTGATATAATTTGACAGTCAACCAAATGTTTTATATTTTTTAATTAATGACACATTCGACATGTATGTTTATTGTCTATAAATTGCAAAAGAAGAGTATTTTTATCATTTTATTCTTCAAGCATGTGTACTTTTTTAGGCTATACCATGTTGTCTTACATAGTGTCTCTCAATAAATTAACATGTGTTCATCCTAATTTAGGGAGGCACCAACTTGAGCTAACTAATGAAGATCTTTTTCATTTCTATTAATTTCTTTCTCTCCAATTTGGAGATTTTTCATGAACTAAACATGGTATCAGGAAGTGAAGATTTTTTGCCGCAATCTTCACATGTTGTGAAGGATTCGAATATTTCTTGTATACATTTTGCAGTTTGTGGTGCATTTTTATAATTTTTTGTGTATTTTAGTTTGTAATTTGTAATTAAATGAAAGATAGTTGATTTTTTCTAACACTTTTAATTAGATACAAATAATGCAGCATAAAAGACAAATTCTTTAAGCAAATAATCGTATAAAATAACTAAAATACCCTCAATCTTTTATTCAATTCCTACAAGCTAACCTATTGAAAGTAACTTTTCTAATGGCCCGTGTTAGCACGGACTTAATATTTAAAAAAATAAAATTAATAATATATTTTTATCAAAATAATAATTTAAATAAATATAAATAAAATATACGTCATCTATTTTGATTTAAATATATACATAGCCTATTGATGTTCTAAGTAAATTTAAAATTCTCAATTATCTATAGATATAGTAATCATCGAGGAAAGGTGTTATTTAGTTTTATAGTTGATTCTAGGGATGTTACGAACCAATATAATCGTACCAGATTAGTTATTAAGTTTCTTTAATTTAAATCATAAGTTCGGTGGATTTAATTTTAGAATTTTTTTTTTTAAATATCGAATTGATAGAATAAATTTATACGAATACAATGTGTTTTATATATTAAGTTTAGCGTAATGAAATATTAAAAATTTTATTTTGAGTTTGAGGTAGTGAAAATGAGTACAAGCTAATGGATAATTAACATTCAAAATTTCAATTGAAAAACAACTCATAAAAGTAGTATATTTAATCAAATATTTCATAATATGTTTGTAGGAGGTTTGGGCTGTAAGTGACAAAAGAGTTTTAAAATGAGGTGTAGGTAACACAAGTATTAATTATTGAGTGGAGGTGACAATTACTTTATTATGGATTAAGAAAGGTGGAAAAGTTTGAAAATAACCCACAAGTTTTTTTAATTTACAATTTGATCCAAATGTTAGTTAATATAACAGAAAATTGAGGGAAAAAAAGGCGTGTTTCTCTCTCTTCTCATCCATTATTGTTTTCTCTCTCTTCACGATTATTGTTGTTCATTGTTACTGCTGCTTTATTCATCACCTTCTGCTTCATTATCATTATCTTCTAATTTATTGTCATCTTCATCTTCTTCTTGTCGACTATTGTTGTTGTTGTTGTTACCGCTACTGCTGCTATCCGACCAATTTCTTAGGTCAAATTTTGTTTCCTACTTTATTTTCCACTTTGGCATTACTTCATAGGTGACTTTGGTAAGTAAAATTATGATTTTTATTCGAATTTGTCATCTGGGTACACAGTTACTGCTGTTTTTTCAACAATGGATAGAACTTAATCATGAATCCAACATAAGTGCCCACAATTTAAACAGACCACTCATCTAGTACATCAGATGAGTAATCTGTTGTAACAGACTAGTTATCTGTTGCATCAGACTGATTATCTGTTGCAACAGATAATTAATCTGTTTGGACAATCCAAATCAGCCCCTGTCACAAACCCAATAGATAACCAATATGTTTTAGCTCTTGCTCTTACTACTGGATTCAAAATTATTCCTTACGTTTAATCGTCGACATGTTTGTTGAGAAGATAATAGACATAATGAAAATTAAAAATTCTCCCCGTTTCAAATTACTTGTCTTTATTTGTTGCAACAGATGATTAATCTGTTTGGAACAACACAAATCAGTCCCTGCCACAAACCCAACAGATAACCAATATGTTTCAACTCTTGCTACGTAAACTGGATTTAAAATTATTTCTTACGTCCAATCATCGACATGTTTGTTGAGAATATAATGGACAGAATGAAAATTAAATACTCCCTCCGTCTCAAATTACCCATCCCAAATTTTCTAATTTGATTTCTCATTTTACTTGTCTTTTTTCATTAATCAAGAAGAGATAAAAAAATCCATGTTTTACCCTTTGCATTAATCACTTTTTCTTCAAATTAAAATGTAAACATCATTTAATAGGGGTATTATGGTGAACTAGGCATGTTATTAATTATTTTTATTAATCAATGTGCCATCTCAATTTGGGACAGGTAATTTGAGATAAAGGGAGTATGAATTAAAATGTCAAAGCCGTGCAATAGACTAGTTATCTGCTGAAACAGACTAGTTATCTGTTGCATCAAACTAATTATCTATTGCATCAGACGCGTATCTATTGTAACATATGAGTAATCTGTTTGGAACAACACAAATCAGCCTCTACCACAAAACCCACAAACCCAACAAATAAATCTTGCTATTGCTACTGAATTCAAAATTATTCTTTACGTTCAATCGTTGACATGTTTGTTGAGAAGATAACAGACAGAATAAAAATTAAATATGAATTAAAACGTCAAAGTTGATCAAACATAATTTTCTTATTAAACTAAAAAAAATAAAAATACATATACATAGACCCAAAGAAACAAAATAATCTAATTATTATTATTGTTATTATTATTATTATTATTATTATTATTATTATCGTCAACCGGCCAATCTTCGACCGGTAGCAGCAAGGCCCTCCTCAGCCTGCGGATCTTACGAAGCATCCTTGCTCTAACTGCTCCCAGTTCCCATTGCAGGTCACGAACCTGCATCCGAAGTTCATTCATGGCGTCTTGTAGAAAAGAAGCGTCCCACACTGGATCAACCATTTCTAGAGCATATACGAATTGACAAAAAAACATAAAAATAAAAGTAAAGAAAATAATATCCAAATGTAACACAACGTATACAACAAATTGGCAAGGAAAAAACTTACTTGAGTAAGGAAAGAGAAAGTGGTGGAAGGAGTAATATGAAAGACAAGATGCAATAAATAAATAAAGTATGGTTGAATGAACGAATGAGTAAGGAGTGACCTATTTATAGAGGATTGAATTTGAATGAGTGGCAAAAAGGCGTGGTTGTTCACCTTCATTTATTAATTATATTTTTTATTATTGTGAAAAGTTATGACTTAATTAAATTAAAAAATATTGTGATAAGTCATGACTTTTTAGATTATTATTATTAATTAGTTCTTTTCAGGAACCGTTTTTATTGAGTTGTGACAACAGATTCTATATCTGTTGCATCAGATAACTCATCTGTGATAACAAATATACCATCTGTTGCAACAAATAGAGAACCCGTTACATCAGATAATCTATCTGTTTCAACATATAATCTAACTGTTCACCTCCATTTATTAATTACATTTTTGATTACTGTGAAAAGTTATGACTTTAATTAAATTAAAAAATATTGTGATAAGTCATGAATTTTCAGATTATTATTATTAATTAGTTCTTTCCAAGAACCATTTTTATTGAGTTTTGACAACATATTCTATATCTGTTGTATCAGATAACTCATCTGTGACAATAGATATACCATCTGTTGCAACAAATAGAGAACCTGTTGTATCAAATAGTCTATTTGTTGCAACATATAATCTATCTTTTTAATAAAAAAAAATTATCATCATATCATTAATCCAAATTTGCTAACTTTTTTATTATATAAATTAAAAAAAATACCTTTTCAATAACTATTTTTTTAATAAAATAATAACTATTTTTATTGAGTTATGACAACAGATTGTATATCTATTGAATCAGATAAACCATCAGTTGTAACAGATATACCATTTGTTGCAACAAATGGACGATCTATTTTAATAGCTTTTGTTATTTCTTCTAACAGCTGATACATCAATCGCAACAAATGGAGAATTTGATGCATCAACAACTTTGTTGGATGTGTTTTAGACAAAAAGTCACGACTGTTCACCTTTTTCTTAACAATCATCATATAAGTTAATTAATTAATCTAATATTGTGATTTTTTTTACTATACAATAAATAAATAATTTTAAAAAATAAATTGAAAAACAAAAAAGGTGAAAAGTCACGATCAGTTATTAAAATCAAATAACCGTTCTTTTACGGTTATAAATTGGGTTTATCATTTATTTCCTTATTATTTATTTACGAACCATTTTTCATATTAAATAATCGGAAAGTCATGTCTTTTCACCCTCTCAATAACAATAATCCCTTTTTATTAATAACCACCTATTACAACATATGATCGATTTGTCGTATCAAATTAACCTTTGTTGCCACAAATGCTCAATCCCTACTGCCTACCATCGACATGTTGAGAATAAGAAATAAACAGAATGATAATTAAACACTAAATAAGAATTAAAAATTCAAAGTCGAATACCAAACATAGATTTTTGAATCTCTTGGGTAGATCCGATACACAAAGGAGGAAAATAATACATACTATAAAAGAAAAAACATAACCTAAGTATTATTACTACTACTATTATTATCATTACTATTACTATTATTATTATTATTATTATTATTATTATTGTTAACCGAATAATTTTTATCCGGCAGCAGCACGACCCTCCTCAGCCTTGCTCCAAAGTCAGCCAAATCCCTTTGGAGTTCATCAAACCACCTTTGAAGTTTCTGCATGGACTCAATATGAATTTTCTTGTACGAATCTGGATCATCCATATTTATAAGTGTAGTAGAATGAACAAGTAAGGAGAGACCTATTTATAAATGATTGAATTGGAAGGGTTAGTCAAACAAAAAGCCACGACTGTTCATATCCCTTAATTAAATAAAACTGATGACTTTTCAAATATGTAAATTAAAAAAATGGATCTAAATATAATATTTTATCTTTTATTGTATTTTGGAAAGAAAAGAAAATTGCTTTAAAATAAATCTAACAGATGGGTAATCTGTTGCAAAATATATTCCATCTGTCAGATAACGTACAATCAATTGCAATAGATGGATATATCTGTTTGATTTTCCAACAGATATGTCATATGTTGTAAGAGATTGATCATCTGTCGTAATAGATGTCTGCAATTGTTTTACAATTTAAACAGATGTGGCATCTGTTGCAACTTGCTAGTCATCTGTTTATTCAACTTAAGACATAGATGGATGGATCCACTGTCATGTGTAGGAGTTAAGTATTACTGATAAGGTCATCGGAACAACACACATAAAGTATAATATTTTTGTGAATGCAATTTTTAATCGATTAGGCACTGATCATTTAAACAAGATCCTGTACTGTATGTATAGTTAAGTTTGATGGGTTCGAATTGATAAGGCTGAGGGGCCCATGAAGATGGTGCAGATACCCTATTACTAATTACTGACGGTTGTTGCTCGTGTTTATGCGTGTTAAGTTTTGAGAAAGGATCAATATTTGGTGTCATTGCAGAGATCTAATAGCGATTGGACTTAGCTTTAAGTGTGCATTGGACTCTGAGAAGGTCTTCAAAGCCTCGCACTACATCAAACAAGAACTGAAAACCAATAGAAATTCCCCTCGCACAAATTTATATGGAAGGGTTGTTCGAGAAGATGATTATACACCAGAAGGAGCCAAAGGAGAATGCCTGCGAGGGAAAGGGGAGTTGATGAAAGGCTATATCATCTAAAAGCTAATTGAAGAAGAGACATAGGGTATCAAGGAACTTCTAGCGAATTTGGCCGATGAAATTATCTTAAAATATGAGAAATATAAATCAAGTGCAACTATGAAAGTGTATCCGATAATGTAAATTCATTTGTTGTCTCTTTGAAGAAAAATAATGTAGATGGACACTTTGCTAAGGAGCTGCGACTAGGTAGTGTGGTCAGGATTATCACCTAGATAAAAAATAGCAGAAGACCAAGAAAGCAGCCTTACGGGCATCGAGGGTTGCAATGATGTACAATAAGTCTAGAAAACTTGCACCAACAGCAACTACAGTTAACGTAAGGAATCTAAGTGAAGGAAATAATTTTTGAATTTTAAATTACATCCCATGCCTTCTTGTTTGTGGTTTCGATTAGGTCCACTGTTGTTGACCTGATTGAAACCACAAATGAGATTGAAAGACATATTGAGTGTCATTACTTCCTTAGTAGTATGGATTAATTAATTGTGTTTTCTTTTCTTAGCATGCTTTTAACATTCCTTGGAGAATATCAGAGGTTTGCTGTAGTATGTGAATCCCGATAATTTTTAAGTTTGCCTCCAACTTGCCGATTCGGTCTTCAAGTTTGTTGTTACCATTTTTGAAGTTGGTATAGAGTTCCTGGTCTCTTGTGATCTCGATCAGGAATAGTTTTTCTTTCGAAGTTATGGCATTGAAGAAGGCCTTCAAAACACTTTCTTCAGAAGCTTTAAAGGATACATGGAGGGTTGCTGTGTTTGTTTTAGGTTAAAATGTGTTAATACACACTCAAGATATGGTCTTAACCGTTGAATAACTCACTTTTATTGAGCGTTCCTTAATGCAACTTGCTCAACCAACCTTCAAGGGATTTGATAAATTAATAAGCAAGGAGTTACGTAATGTTTGATATAAACCGACTCTACCAAGCCTATCAAACGCTACGTAACTGCAGGCTCATTACCCTATCAAAAAACTTTGCCCGACTTAGTGGACAAATCAAATGAGCTCAATCTCTCAGCCTTTCTGCTGATCGCTCTTCTCCAATATAGATAAAAAGATATGTGCCATGCAAAAATCTACACCGTTGGTAGAAATGCTTGCCAGAGAAAAAGTGGCATTATCAAATCCCCGGTCTTGCTCAAGTATCCGAAAAAGAAAATTTTCAACTCCTCTGTCTTGCACTGTTGAGCAATATACAAGGGCCACAGAAGAATAACATGAGTTAAAAAAGGTGAGAAGCTAAAAAGAGGAGGAATAGGAAGTACAAACTGAATGCTATATTTAGTTCATCTTTGTTTGGTTTGTTAAATAAATAAAATGCGAATGCAAATTGCCTTTTATTTATTTAACAAACCAATCAAAGATGAACTAAATCTAGCATTCAGTTTGTCCTTCCTATTTCTCCCTCTTTTTTATCTTCTCACCTTTTTCAGCCCATGTTGTTCTTCTGTGGCCCATATACATTGCTCAACAGTGCAAGATAGAAGAGTTAAATTTTTTTTTCAGATACTTGAGGATGACATAGGAGTTGATAATGCCACTTTTGCTCTGGCAAGCATTTCTGCTGATAGTGTAGACTTTTGTATGGCGAATATCTTGTTTTCTATATTTGGGAAGAGCGATTAGCAGAAAGGCTGAGAGATTGAGCTCGTTTGATTTGTCCACTAACTCAAGAAAAGTTTTTTGATAGGGTAATGAGCCTGGAGTTATGTAATGTTTGATAGGTTTGGTAGAGTCGGTTTAGATCAAACGTTATATAACTCCTTGTTTATTAATTTATCAAATCCCTTAAAGGTTGGTTAAGCAAGTTGCATTGAGCAACGCTCGATAAAAGTGAGCTATTCAACGGTTGGGACCATATCTTGACTGTGCATCAACACATTTTGACCTAAAACCATACACATCGACCCTACATGTATCCTTTGAGGCTTCTGAAGAAAGTGTTTTGAAGGGATTCTACAATGCCACAACTTCAAAGATAGTGTTCTTGATAGATCTCACAAGAGATCAGGATCTATATACCAACTTTAAAGACAACAACGACAAGCTTGAATACCAAATCGGTAAGCTGGAGGCAAGCTTGAAAATTATCGAAATTCACATACTACAACAAGCCTCTAATCTTCTCCAAGAAACCTTGAAAGAATTCTAAGGCTAGAAAACACAATCAATTATAACCATATTGCTAACGAAGTAATGACACTCAAACTATCTTTTAATCTTGTTTGTGATTCCGATCAGGTCAATAACAATGGACCTAATCGAAACCATAAACAAGAAGGCATGGGATGTAATTTAAAATTCAAAAATTACCGCCTTTACTTAGATTCCTTATTTTAATTGCAGTTGTTGTTGACGCAATATTTCTAGACTTACTATACATCATTTCAACCCTCGATGCCCGTAAGGATGTTTTCTTGGTCTTCTGCTATTATCTAGAATCTAGGTGATAATCCCGACAATGCTACCTAGACGCAGGTCCCTAGAAAATGACCATCTGCACTATTTTTTTCTTAGAGAAACAACAGACGGATTTTTCATT
Organism: Capsicum annuum; assembly: GCF_002878395.1. NCBI lineage: Eukaryota > Viridiplantae > Streptophyta > Magnoliopsida > Solanales > Solanaceae > Capsicum > Capsicum annuum. Next base: position 146,478,509 of record NC_061116.1, on the reverse strand, counting down.
ACCGGATACAATTTCATATTTGTACTTGATACAGATTTCTCATGTTTTAAGATAGTTTCATCAATCAGTACTTTAGGCTAGGGCAATAATTATATTGCTTTTTTGTTCTTGTTAGATGCAGTACTAGGCTTTGAAGGCCTTTTCAGAGTCTAACGCACCCTAAAAGTTAGTCCAATCGCTATTGAATCTTTTTACAATAACACCAAAACTAGATCCCTTCACAATACTTGATATATAAACATGAGCAACAACCAACATTAAATCTTAACAGGGTATCAGAACAATATTCATGGTCCCTCAGTCTTATCAGTTTGGACCTACCAAACTTAACTGTAAAATTACAGATATCTTATTTGAATGATCAATGACTAATCGATAAACACAACATTCAAAAAATTAGACAATAAGATTATCAGTAATACATACCTCCACATATGAAGTGGTTCCATTTGTATGCAGCTTATTTCTTTGAACTGATCTTTACTGTAGCCTCTTGTGTTGGTCGGGCAAAAGTTGATCAACTTTCAGTTCCTTATATCTACAAAAAAAAGGAATAAAAATGATGTCACAGAAAGAACGTTATCCATCTGTTGTAACAGATGCGGAGTCTTTTGCAATAGATATGAAGCCTGTTGCATCAGATATGGAGTCTATTGCAATAGATGTGGAGTTTGTTACAACAGTGTGGAGTCTGTTGGAATACATCAAATCAGCCTTGTTGGTAGTTTGATTTATTCTAACAGTTGTTCCGTCTGTTGCAACATCAACAACAGCATAAACTACAAAAAAATAATAACTAAAAAACATCAACAATAAAGAAACAATAATATTTGTTCCATTACCATCAACACCATCATTAATAATAAAGAAGCAACATCCTTTATTCCAACACCACCTCACCACAAGTTCCAACAATGCTAACCCCACCAACAACATCATAACATCATCAATAATAAAGAAATAAATAAAATACATACAAAAAAATGATACTGCCAACATGGCTTTTCAACTTCTCCCAATAGATGACTTTTTTTGCATATTATAATAAAAATTCCTGATTCGTTTATTCAACACTTAAAAGTTTCTTTAAATTTTTTAAATAAATATGATATGTATAAATGATAATTAAATAAAAAAATAGATATAAATAACTTACATAGAAGAAGACTAGAATGAAAGAGCAATACTGAACCATACTTAAATATCAAAAAAGGATCAAAACAACAGTTTAAGTCAAGGAAAGATATGGATTAGTTTAGATCCGGAAGGATCTTTATGAGAAAGAGAAGAGAAAAGAGAGAAAAAAGGATGTGATAACCCTAAAGAGGAGAGAAAGAAAAAGATGAGGAATGAATAAAATAAATTTAGGGTTGAAGGTGAAGGAGAGATGAGATAATTCTAGATGTATTGTGTACGTAGATGTGAGTTTCAAAATTTATTAATTAATATTCATTAATAATTTGAGGGGCACGAGAAAGACTAGTGACATTGAAAAAATAAGATAAGACTACACGATAAACTCATTTTTAGTTATCCAAAAAATATTTTTTACCGCCTTTAGTAGTACTACTTTATCTACTCGGGCAGAATCTTGCTTTAAAATTAAGAAAAAAAATTTCAAACAGATATGTTATCTATTGCAACAGATAACAATATCTATTTAAAAATCCCAACAGTACGGTCATATGTTACAATAGAAATAAATATCTATTTAAAAAATCCAACAGCTTAGTCATCTGTGACAACAGATATAAATATCTATTTGATAATTAAATCAGACATGTCATCTATTATAACAGATATCAATATCTATTTAAATACTCCAACAGCTCATTCATCTATGACAAAAGATGCAAATGTCTATTTGATAATTAAATCAGATATGTCATCTGTTACAATAGATATTATTATCTGTTTGAAAATTTTCAACAGCTCAGTCATCTATCACAATAAATGTAAATGTCTATTTGATAATTAAATCAGATATATCATCTGTTGCAACAGATATGAATATTTGTTTAAAAATTTCCTACAGCTCAGTCGTTTATTGCAACAAATTTTATTGCAATTGATTTAGGTGGAACTAGGGATGAATGAATGAGTTCATAGGGTCAACTACAACTTCAATTGAGTCTTTAAAATTGTATGGTGTTGGTATTGCGTTTATTCCAACTCGAGTTGTCGATCGATCACTCTGAGTTGAAAAGATTCTCATTAACTTAATGTTAAACTAATACCTAAATTGATTTAGGTGAAAATAGGGATGAATGAGTTCTCACTAACTTAATGTTAAGATAGAACCTTAATTGATTTAGGTGGAAATAGGGATGAATGAGTTCATAGGGCTAACAATAACTTTAATTGAGTATTTGCAATTGCATGGTATTGGTATTGCATTTATCTCAACCTGAGTCGTCGATCGATCGATCAATCTGAGTTGAAATAAGTTCTTATTAACTTAAGGTTAAGATAGTACCTAAATTGATTTAGGTGGAACTAGGGATGAATGAGCTCATAGGGTCAGCTACAGCTTTAATTGATTCATTGCAATTGCATGGTGTTGGTATTGTATTTATTTCGACCCGAGTCATTGATCGATCACTCTGAGTTGAAATGAGTTCTCATTAACTTAATATTAAGATATAACCTTAATTGATTTAGGTGGAACTAGGGATGAATGAGTTTATAGGGCCAACTACAACTTCACCGAGTCTTTGCAATTGCATGGTGTTGGTATTGCATTTATCCCGACCCGAGTCATCGATCGATCACTCTGAGTTGAAATGAGTTCTCATTAACTTAATGTTAAGATAGTACCTAAATTAATTTAGGTGGAACTAGCGATGAATGAGCTCATAGGGCGAACTATAACTTCAATTGAGGCACTACAATTGCATAGTATTGGTATTGCATTTATCCCGACCTGAGTCATTGATCGATCACTCTGAATTAAAATAATTTCTCATTAACTTAATGTTAAGATACTACCTCAATTGATTTAGGTGGAACTAGGGATGAATGAGCTTATAGGGTCAACTATAACTTTAATTGAGTCTTTGCAATTGTATGGTATTGGTATTGCGTTCATCCCGACCTGAGTCGTCGATCGATCACTCTGAGTTGAAATGAGTTCTCATTAACTTAATGGTAAGACAATACCTAAATTGATTTAGATGGAACTAGGGATAAATGAGCTCATAGGGTCAACTACAACTTCAATTAAGTTGTTGTAATTGCATAGTGTTGGTATTGCGTTCATCCCGACCCTAGTCGTCAATCGATCACTCTTAGTTAAAATGAGTTCTCATTAACTTAATATTTTAAAAACTATATCTTTTAAAATTTTAAAAATAATTAAGATCAATTTGGACCAAATTAACAATTTCAAAACTAGTCATTCTTTTCCAAAGTTACAAATCAACCCATACAAATCATCCATTTGCGTGAAAAACTTTTCCTCATTTTAAATATGAACTTCTCTCTCTTCTCTCTCTCTCTCTCTCTCTCTCAACAATACAGACAATAACTACTCAACATATTGTTCAACCTTTCAAAATAGATTGATTTTTTTTATTTTCGACCACATAGTTATTATTTTTGACTTCATTCTCGCTTGTATCCATTGTTTTCTCTGTATTTGCAGGTAACAGAGTTCGAGAAGAGTTCTATATTTATTCTTTATTTTAAAAATTAGAACTTTTTAGTTAATGATAGAAAAGAAGACTTTTAGTTCTATTATTTTCGAGAATGGATTAACAATTTTGAGTTTTGATGCTAAAAAAGTAGAAAGTACCCAAGAAAACTTGAGTATTTATCTTAGTATTTTGTTGACTATCTTCGTATTGTTGGATGGTGTTTGTGGTGTTATTGGTGGTTTTTGTTGGTGGCTGTTGTTGGTGGTGTCGGTATTTGTATTTTTGGTGGTGGTATCGGTGGTCTTGGTGTTGGTATTGGTGGCATTAGTGGTGGTCTTATTGGTGACATTGGTTATGCTGTTGGTGGTCCATCTGTTGCAACAGATGGAAGATCTGTTGGGAGATATTAAATAGGTCTCTAAATAGATTTCCCATCTGTTCTAACTGATGGGTTATTCAATAGAGTATGTTTGTAATGCCCCGAATCTGGTACCCAGAACACTACACGGTGCTCATGACCCCGAAGGACCATAAGCTAACCCATGACTGATATTTGTACCTGTATACTGCATATATACTGTATAATTGTAGAAACATGAACTGAAAAGCCATAAGGTTAAAGACTGTAACATAACTGATAAAGATATAACATCTGAATGGGGTATGAAATACCCAAAACAAAACCGAAATAACATGATAGTCTGGAAAGCCTCTAACTGACTGAACTTTCTAAATAAGGAATTGATGGGACATGTCCCTAACTAACTTTGACTACTGAAATGACTAAGTACTGAGATAATGAAATAACAAATCATATCATCCTCGGAGGATGAGGACTGACTGCTGATATCTAGAATTTATAGATGCTCTGGAGCTCGTGTCTCTGAACCTATGGTATAAGACACCATAACACAAATATTTCAGTACTTTGAATGTGCTGGTATGCATATGAGGTGGCTGAATATGTGGGGTTCATATGCATGAACAATACTGACTAACTGACTAATATGAACGTGAGAATACATGCATGAATACATAGTAACTATATCTGAGACCGTGATAACAAAAAATTACTGATAACTAATCTTGACTGATAACTGAGTTCTGATGAATGATATAACTGATAACATGAGTGACTGTATCTCATAGTCCTGAATCTGATGGAACTATCTGAGTCTCGAACTATTCTGAGTTGACTGTATCTGGCAGTCCTAAATTCTATAGAACTATCTGAGTTTTATTACTGAGACTGAATAACTGTATCTGACAGTCCTGAATTCTGTAATTGAAACTATAGGAAGTAGTTATCTAACTGACATAACCCAAAATATGCCATAATAGCTAAGCTAGGGTTTAATCTGTGCGCTGATTGGAAGGGTGTCAATACTGTGCCACTGGTAAGGACAAGCTGTGGGTGACCCTTATCTGATAGTGTCCCCTAAAAGAGAACGGTGGGATCCTCATCTGATAGTATTTATCCACATCATCAACCCTCATCTGACAATGTTGATGTCTCAACCTATACTGGCTACATAGTTCTGGAATGCAAGGAAGACTTCTAAGAATCACACCCTCATCTGACAGTGTGTGTTCCCATCCCTGGGTTCACTTGGTGCTAATTCCTACTCCCATCTGAATAGACACTGAACATGGATTACTGAATTGAACTGAATTAGCTGAATTCCATTGACTGATGAAATATTACTGAGATCTGATAACTGACTGAGATTACTGAGTTTTTCCCTAGCCATGAGACTCATTGAATTCTATTGAACCTGGCTTGACTGAGAGTATCTTGAAACATAACACTGATTCTAGGCATACAACTATATTTTTTGGGTACAAGTACCCCCAGGACTCGATGGAAGGAAACTGATAAGGCATGACATTCTTGAATACATGACTAACATCAACAATCCATAATATAATAATTAAAGACATTTCATGGGCATTTGATTATCATAGCTTGATACGTGAATAAGATAGCATGTACACATAGCATAATTTTATACGGCTAACTCATGAGCAATCCAACAACAATTTCAATACATAAGAATAACATGGAAGTCATTTTGGATCACAATTAAGCTATAGTGCATAATTTCTATCCTTCTAGGCATTTTATCAAACACCTTACATGCACAACTTAAGGCATAGGTGAAATCATCAAATTTCACAAATCATAAACCATCAAATTCATGGATTTCAATTTATATGCTAACGTAGTTTTCATAATTTCACATAAGGATCCCATCATGGGAATGAAACAACAACCATCACATAACTTGAACAACCCACAACATAATAATCATGATTCATAATTTGAAATAGGGTTCTTGAGCTTTATGGATGAAAGGAATCCATAAATCAACACAGCGCATACCTTAGTTCTTGGTTTAGTGAAGATTGACGGAGAGACTTTATTGAAATTGAATCCCCAATTGAAACCCCAGCTTGCTCTTGAGAGAAAATTGAGAGAAACTAGTATATTTTGGGTGAAGAATGGCTAAATTACGTGTTATTGGGTTTAAATAGGAGTGAAAAATTAACCCTTTTAACCCTGGACGCGTCTTTTAAATTCAGTGAAATTTTCTCGAATTGGACCCCTGACGCGATGCGGCGCTATCGTGCCGTGTCACTGGAATTTGACAACTGGGAAATTGAGGAATGGCGCGATGTGGAGCCATCGCATTTCCACTTCATTTACGACCTGAAAGTTTGGCGCGATGCGCCACTATTGTGGACCCCTACTGGAATTTGACAATTGCCATTTTCTCCTATGGCGCGACGTGCCACTGACTAATATGGCGCTGTTTTACGATGGGAACTTGAATAATCATAACTTCTTATCCGGTTATCGGATTTGGGCGAATCTTGTATTGATAAAAAGCTATTTGAATTTCCCACATGACAAAAAGTGAAAATATTAAAAAATTTCTCATAGAATAAACATCATTCAATTTAGAAGATAATACTAGACATTCTTGAGACAAAATTAGTTAGGAAACTTCGGGATATTATAATTCTTTTGTAATGTGGCATGAATAATTTATTGAAATTTCTCTTACCTTTTTAAAATAATTATGCAGACATCAAATGCAATGTATTTTTTATTTTTTCTATTGTTTGTAGTTGAAAGATATCTTCCAAAAGAAAAGAAACTAAAAGTAAATCAACTTCTAACCACCCAACAAAAAAAGGCTAAAGTACAGATAGATTCGGAGGAACTTTCTGAACAATCTCAGTTAGGGAAAAATGAAGTTGAGAAAAGTGATAACTCCTTCTCACTAATGGGGCGTGAATTAATATCAAAATCCTAGTATTATCCTATCAAAACCATTAGTATCGACAACTTTCGAGTTGCAATGCCGATAGATAGCCCTAACAAAGTAACTGGTGATCTTGTACTTAAATGTCAGTTGGGGAAACATTTTGATGAACTTAGGAGTATTATAAAGAATAAAAACATAGACAAATATTTTAACAAGAGCTGCTTTGCATACTTTCTTGAGCTGCCTGCAGACCACACTTTTCATTTCCTAATGAGCATAGTATATGGTCTTCTCAAGCGTAGGATCAAGTACGCGGGGGATGATAAAGATTTAAAGGAGGACAAAAAAATATGGATGAAATCTGGATCAACTGCTATGGTATTCCGTTTTTTTTTGGATTGAAAAAGTTTGCCATAGTGATGGGCTTGAGATGCAATCGTCCAAAAGAACCTCTCATCAAGGAAACACCCCACAAAGGGTCCAACAAATAGAAGGGAAAAAAGATGGGTTTTTGGGCATTGTTAGACGTAGCTACAAAATGGATGATTTAATGACAGATCTCGAGGATAAAAATATATCAAAGAACGTTAGTTTGGTTTGTCCATTTCATTTTATTGGCAAGAGACGTCAAGAAAGTCATAGAAGATGATTTATTGGCGCTTGTTGATAATTTTGAGAAATTTAACGATTATCCCTGGGGATATGACAGCTGTTACTTAACTGTCAAATATTTGCTGGCAAAGTTATCCCCAAAGATGATCACATTATACGACTTTCCTTAGGATTTCATGGTAAAATTGATTACTATTTTTACTCATCCATTAATTTATATTGAATATAGTTATTATGATTTTTTTTGCTTGCTTCTTGTTTACATTTTTTAGGCTTGGGTATGTGAAGCCATTCTTCCCCTCCGAAAGCAGTTCAAGGATTACCTGGATGAGGTTTCTCATCCAAGGATCCTTATGTGGTTGGCTGCAAAGGAAACCAAAAAAAATATTAAGGAGACTGATCTCTTTAGTCCTCCAAATAATGCAGTACATCTTCTTTTAACTAAAATAATTTTCCTCAAAGAAAGATATTGAAATAGATGTGCCATCTGTTGCGGTGGATGGGTCATCCATCACAACAAATTACCCATCAACTGTAACTGGTGCAACGTATGGGTAGCCTATTATGACAGACGATTCATATTTCACAACAGATTAACCATCTATTGCTCTGGTTCTCTAAACTCGACTCACCAAATTACACATCTACTGTAAATTATGCAACAGATGGGTAATCTGATATAGTACGTCTTCTTTCAACTAAAATAATTTGCCTTAAAGAAAGATATCAAAATAGATATGCCATCTGTTGCGACAGATAGATCATCCATTGTAACAGATTACCTATCAACTGCAACTGGTGCAATAGATATAATCTGTTGCAATAGATGATCCATCTTTTGCAACAGATTAACCATCTGTTACTCTAGTTCTCTGAACCCGACTCAACATATTACCTATTTGCTGTAAATTATGCAGCAGATGGGTAATTTGATACAATTTATTGTCAATTTATTGTGATATACAAATCAACTATTGCAGCAGCTAGATCGTTTGTTGCATAAGTTGTCTTTGTTAACATGTAATCCAACTGACTGCAAATTATTATTATATGATTTAAATACCTCCTATCTTTTTTTATAGGTTGTGTATCCTTGGATCGTGCCTACTGTTCATGAGTTGGGGATGACTTCTTTTCTTACTCTAGGTCCTCTTGATATAAAAGAAAACCCAACGGTAGAATTAATAAAGAAGGAATTGGCTGGAGCAACAGCCATAAGAAGAGCAGTTAGGCAAGGACAGCCTAATGTTGAAGCTCTTCACGTCCAACCTACTACAACAGATCTGGGTGCTTCTTTTGGGGTGTTGCTGGTGGAGTTGTTGATGATGGTAGTAGCCATCATGATGCTACTATTGTTGCCAGTCATGATTATGAGCATATTGGTGCTCAGGAAATAATAAATATGTTTGAAAATACCCCTTGAACAGTTCTCTCTCACCCCTACACAGGTCCTTCCCACACTTATGTGGTCCTTCTTACCCCTTTTCACCCCTGTGTTCTCATTGCAAGTGCAAAGCGTGCAAGGACAGAGAGGATAAACTCCTTAAAAAACTAGAGGCTATTGCTGAATCTTCCAGGGAGTTAAAATCCAAGAGAGATGTCATACCATCTAAGAATCTGAGGGAGCCATACACCCCTACAGTGGCGGTTAGGAGGAAGACAAGAAACATCAGATAAACACTCTCCATTGTGAAAAAAAAAATTACAACTCCTTCCACTCCAAGAGTTGTTGAAGTTCAGGGGCTGTTGAAGAAGATGGACATATGTGCGGCACTTGGCTATGAAAAATAGAAGGAACTGTAAGAAATCATGAATGACAAGACGAAGGTTTTAGAAGAATACACCATGGATTCATTTTCTGCCAAAGGCTTCACGAATATGACAAATATGCATGAGTGGTACGTGGACATGGTAAGTTTACTTTTTCTATCCTATCTTTCCCATCCACTTCATAAAAAAGAAGCTACGCAATAGATGTGTAATCTGTTGCAACATCTGGGTATTCTGTTACAACATAATACATATCTGTTGCATAAGTTACGTTAGCTGGGTAATCTGTGAACTGATTTAGAGAACCCTCTGCAACAAAATCTTTCCATTGTGTTTTTCTTATTTACAATTACTAACCTATTTAAAAATTGTCTTCTTATACCATAGTATGTTGATGAAATTCTCTGCCTCATAAAGGGAAGGCAATTAGCGTACCCGAATGCTTATGGTGTTGTCAATAGGATAATGGACCTCAACTTCTATAACAATTTTAAAGATCGGTATGATGATCTCCATAGACGAGCTGGTCCCGGTGGCCGGAGATTTTATAAGTTAGTTTCTATATTCGAATGAGATGAAGACATGATTAAATATGTTAGAGGGAAGAGACCATATCCACATGGTAAGAGATGGACCAAGGAAAAAAGAATCTTTGTAGTCATGAACGTAGAATTCAAACATTTTCTCATTGTTGAGATACTACTTGATGAGGGAAAGATTAAGGTTTATGACTAAAACTTACCTGTCTTCAACGAAGACACATTTTTAACCCATGTGAATATACTTTTGAAGTTGTTCTCTAAGTTGTTAACGCAGTGTAAGCTAATAGATCATTTGCCTGTGGAAGTCTTGAGGAAGGAATCATGGGATTTTGAAGGTCGAAATAAAAATATCCAGCTCCAAGAAAATAAAACCGGTGCAGCGTGTGGGCCATACTTATTTGCATACATCGAGTGTTACTGACCAACACAGAAATAGCTGGTATGTGCGACGCCGTTGTGGGAAAGAAGAAAGAGATCTGGGCTTATGGGGTACTAACTAAATGGTTGGAGCCCTTGTGTAAAGAAGAATATGTACAAAGATAGAAACGAACATGATAACAATTTTTTATTTTAAGCCACTTTACTAGTGGCATAATTTTTATGTCTGTTGAATGTTAAATTTTTATATTGCAACAGATTGTATATCTATTGTAATAGATATAATACCTGTTGTGACAGAATAATTATCTGTTGGAATAGGTTGGTCATTTATTGCATTATGCAGATGTTTCCCAGTCTGTCTGTCGCAACGGATATACAATCTGTTGTAACATATATCTATCTATTGCAATTGATAGGTAATATGTTGGAACAAATAAAAAAAGTAGGAAGACCTGTTATATAATTTCCAATAGATGACCTAACTAAATTGTTGGAGCCCGTGTGTAAAGAAGAATATGTACAAAGATAGAGACGAACACGATAACAATTTTTTATTTCAAGCCACTTTACTTTACATGTAGCGGCAATAATTTTTATGTCTGGCGAAAGTTAAATTTTTATAATGAAACATATTGTATATTTATTATAACAGATATAATACCTGTTGTGATTGAATGATTATCTGTTGGAACAGGTTGGTCATCTATTGCATTAAGCAGACGTTTTCCAGTCTATCTGTCATAACAAATATACAATCTGTTGCAACATATATCTATCTGTAGAAACTGATAGGTAATCTGTTGGAACAAATTCAAAAAGTAGAAAGACCTGTTATATAATTTCCAGCAGATAACCTACATTTGCAACATATGTCTAAATCTGTTTGATAAGATATGTCATCTATTGCAGCAGATGTATTATTTATTGCGATATTTGAATCTAGTATTCTATTTCAATTAACATGTTCAAAACTAAGAATTAAATTATATTCATAGACAACATAAAATAAATCAAAGCCTTCGAAAATTACATGAAATAACTCAATAAATAAATAAAATATAAAAAAAATATTATGGATACAAATGATCTACTCTACAAATAAATCAACAAGTTAAACCAAGAAGGATAGGTTATTACATTGATGGACTTAATATTTAAAGATCTAATCAATATGGACAAGTTGTTCTTCATTCGGTTCTATGAAATTTGACTTTGGTAATCATGGATTTTTAATGTCGCTTGCATACGGCTTCTGCGCTTTTGCTTCCCCGTATTTTCATAAAAGAGCAGCATATCTTTTGTAGAGTAATCTGGCATCAAGTCCATCACTGGGCACTTGTAATCCATCTCTTAAATACTCAGCATTAGCGATAATAAAAGGGCTGCAATCCCTGCATTTTAAAAAAATAGATAATTTATATTATGCAGTTCATATAAGCATTGTGAAATTTATGAAATGAAACTAAATCATGATACTTATACTTACAGGTTACCAATGGTTTGTTGAGCAATTCCTTCAGCATATTATCCATAAAATAGATTACCCATTTTATCCTAGTATGCTTCAATCACCGACTAATCAGTACAAATATTTTGGTCCAAAAGGTCATTTATATCAAGGTAAGTAGGTAATATTTTAGCCAACTTTTGTATCACAGATGACGGTCCGAAACGTCTCTTTCGCAACATCGAGTCATAAACTCGGATGTGCCTCTTTTTTAGAATGATGACAGCCAACACCTGATGGAATTCATCACCATAATTGATTGGGATGTGCATTTCGTCGACCAAATGCCAAGGTAAGCCAGCTGGAATGTTAAAACCTTTGACAATGTTGATTAAGCATTCCTTATTTCGGAAAACTTCTGGCTGTTGTTGACAATATCTATCGTAGGTATTATTGATGTAAACTTCATATAAACAATTGCCTGTGGTGTATCTGTATTATTCTGGAGTTTGCAACTTGGCCTTCTTTTGGAGGTAGTAAAAATGACATCGATGTACTGCACATCTTATCAAATATTTTAGATTACGTGACAAAAAAATTAATTTACAGATGTAATTAAATAAAGTAATAATTAATAATAATATGTATGGTATTTAAACTTCATCATTCCAGCAAGTTTGGGGCTGTGACATCAAATAGAACCAATTCTTCATTTCGAAATGTGCAACAACAAAGTCGAATATATCAAAACTAAGACTCGATTCGTTCACTTTATAGTGTTCGTCATTTTGTTTTCTACATGATGATTTATATGTGTTAATGTCATGTTCTTACAACAAGAACTGTATAAATCAATATCTTTAAAGTTAATTTATGTACCTGCCGGCATGATGCTTTAACAACCCATCGGCAATCCATTCTGAATAGTCGTTGATCAACTTTATTAGTTTTCGTGGAGCCTCTTCCAAAATGTTGAACCTTTCAAACAGGTAATTATTTCGCTCCCCCAAACTAAAAGACTTCACTTTTTCTTCTTCTTTAGAAGCAATTGATGGATTATCAATTGTTATATTATGCTCTTCAACAGTAGCTTCTGCTATGACATCTACTTAGATAGAATTGTCAATGCTAATTATACAATAAATTTTTCATCTGTTGCAACAGGTAAGTCTTATGTTGTGACAGATGGATCATTTGTTGGGACAAATTCAAACAGATAAAACAGAACAGTACAATAATTTTGGTGCAAGACAAAGACAGAGGCATTGCAATTTTGTTTTTTTCTATGCTTGGTGATACCTTGGAAATATCTTTCCTTCTTCTCTTAGCCACCTTGATCTCTAGTAGAGTGTATGGATATGAAATCCTCTTTGATGGAATGACAGCCCTCTTAGATGTCATTTCCTTTATAGAAGAAGTTAGTGTATTAATAGCATTAATCACTCCATCATATTTTGCCTTGTAGTCTTGACATTTACATGCAGAACATTCGCTAGATGTGGCAAAATCTAGAAAAAAATTTGTATAACCAATATAATCATAATCATAATAGCTTGTTGTTTCAAAAACTATAAGAGGAGCATCACTAGCCCTAACAGCAGCACCACTAACACTACCACTACCACTACGACTACCATCATCAATAACAATAAGTCCACCCTCCAAAATTATTTTTCTTGTGATGATTATTGCTTCAAATAATTTCATTTTTATTCCATCAACGACCTTAGGGTCCGATAAAGTTTGTTCAGACCGTAAAGTAAGAAAAAATGACATCTTCAACTCTCGGTTGGTCGGAACAAGCCACGGATGAACAATCTAAAATAAATCAGTACATAATTAGAATGATGATGAAATCATTTAAAATAATCATTAATTAAAATAAAAACTTGATTAGAATTGGACTTACTGCTTCCTTCGGGGGATTGAAAAGATTAAGAAATTTTATATTTTTATCAGTTTTAGCCGACAATCATCTTAGGATTCTTAGACAAAAAACTTCTTCCTGGTAGTTCACTTGTTGTATCAACTAAGAAATGACTTCAAATGCCCAAGCCTATAACATAACGCCAATAAATCAAAAGTACTATTGAATAAAAAATGATGAATCATATCATGATGAAAGAAATATTTACTCTGAAGGCCCATGGAAAGCCAATTAAGTTGACTATCTTTGGGCGTTAATGGAATCAACAAATATTTGACAGTTATTTTGAAGATTTTATAACCCCAAGGATAGCTGTTAAATGTCTCAAGATCCTCGAAGAGATTTATTAAATTGAGGCTTACGTTGTTGTTAATGTCTCTCACCCAAAGAATATTATGTACAAACTAAACCAAGTACAATGATTGCTTGTGCTTCTTTAAAAGTCCTTTACCTTTCAATACTTCTATCAAATTTTATTTTTGAAGCTTGGACCAACGATGGACACCAGGTCATCACGATCACTCGACTTGCCTTTGCAGATTTTGGGTATGCGGGGTGCTTTTTTGGGGTTAGAGTAGGTATAACTTGAGAAGGAGAAGGAGGATAACATTTTAGTCCGATAACTATGACAAAATCCTTCTAACCAAAACAAACAGGCATGCCACAATAATTTATCCACACCTCATCCATCTTATCTTTGTTTTTATACATGAACCTGCGCTTGAGAAGATCATATACCATTTTCATCTAGAAACGAGCATTGTTGTCCTCTGGAAAATCAAGATATTGCCCAAAGCAGCTTTCCTTGTAATAAGAATCCAATTTTTGTTCTTGAAGTATTTTTCTGAAGGCGTCGAAAGATTTTTCCATGGCTGACTTAACCACAAAATCACTCATTAAATCTGTGGCACCATCGCACTGCATTCTCGCAGGATAACGATCAATATTGAAGGTTTTGACCAACGTTTCGGTGGAAGGGCTAATAGCATTTGGATCATCTCTTTTGAAATATTCCTCTCCCCTGTGTTCATTATCTTCTGCTCCTGATTGAGATAACACTTGTAAAGCAAGCTCATAGAGTGGTGGATGTAGCTGAGCTGTTTCACTTGTTCCTTTACTTGGACTTGATTCAGTTTCTGTATTTTTGGGAGCCATATTATCTTAAATTAACAGGAACATAAAATAGATTATAATTGATTAATGCATCGTTAAAAAAAGAATAACAATAAATCTAACATGTACAGTAGTAAAATAACAGTTTCAATAGACCACACAACTATTATACCAGGTATATTATCTGTTGCAACATATAATCGACCTATTGCAACGGATGAGTAAACCGTTGGAATTAATAAAAACAAATCACTAATCTATTGCACCAAGTATTTTATCTAATGCAATATATAACCAATCGTTGCAACGGATGAGTAAATTGTTGGAAACTATAAAAATAGATTACTAATTTATTGCACCAGGTAGTTTATTTATTGCAATATATAACCAATCTATTGCAATGGATAAGTAATCCGTTAGAAACAGTAAAAATAGATCACTCATCTGTTACACCAGGAAAGTTATTTGTTGCAACATATAACCAAATTGTTGCAACGAATGAGTAATTCATTAGAAATAATAAAAATAGATCACTAATCTGTTGCACTAGGTAGTTTATCTGTTGAAACATATAACCAACCTGTTGCAACGGATGAGTAATTCATTGAAAACCATAAAAACAGATCACTTATTTATTGCACTAGGTAGTTTATCTATTGCAACATATAACTAATCTATTGCAATGGATGAGTAATCCGTTGGAAAATCTGTTGCACCTGACAGGTTATCTGTTGTAACCTGTTGCAATGGATGAGTAATCTGTTGGAAATAGAAAAAATAGATCACTGATTTGTTGTACTAGATAGGTTATCTGTTGCAATATATAACCAACCTATATAAAACAGATCACTGATCTTTTAAAATATATCACTCATCTATTGCAAAATAAGTTATCTGTTGGATCAATATTATTTAGATTTCTTTCAACAGAAGAGTCATCTATCACAACAGATGAATGATCTATTAGATTGTTCATCTATTGCGTTGAATTTTCATAGTTGTATTAGACTTGCATCTGTCGCATCAGATATTTCATCTGTTGCATCAGATGTTTCATCTATTGCAATACTATTTTTATTAAGACAAACAACAAATCAACCCAGTAACACCAACACACCACACACACATATACACACTAAGAAGATCAATAATGACTAAAAATCACCAATAAATCTGAATCAACAGTTCGACAACAAAAAGAAAAAATGCTAGAAATTAGGATTTTATTCGGTCCATATTTTAAATTTAAGCAAGAAATATTGAAATTGTTAACCAATACTAGAAGAGAAGTTGGCTCAAGTTCTTCTGTTTCTTCATAACTAAAAGAAATAACTTTTTACCCGTGAAAGAAGAAATGGGATGACGAAGAACTCGAAGTTGTTGTCGCCGGAGAAGTCTTCACATCGATTGACAGTTGAAAGTCGAAAAAGAACTCGCCTGACTATTTGTCGTCAGATTTTGAAGTTGTCGGGGATTGAGGGGAGAAATTTTGCAGAACTATTGGTTGGGAGAGAGTTGAGAGAAGCTGTCGAGAGAGGGGGGAGAGAGAGTGGTTGATTTGAATTGAAGAGGGGTGCGGGTTGGGTTGATTTATATTTTTGAAAAGATTAGAAAGTTTTAAAAATATTAATCAAGTCCACAATTAACTTAATCAAGTTTCCTAATGATGTTTGACCCTCTAAGTTGGTCAATGTCACTAATCCTTCAATCAAGACTTAAAAGACACTTTTCCTTCAATTTTCTCATGTTTGTATATGTACTCTTTGCAAAAGTAAAATCTTAGTAGATGTTATTCTTTCGTTTTTTCTTAGTTGGTATGTTGACTTGATATAAATATTAAAAAAATATTTATTGAAAGTTTATTTTACTGAATTAATTTTATTACATATACTTTAAAATTCAAATTTGGTTATCTATTTTATATACTTAACGATAAAAATAGTATCAAACTACAATAATGTTAAATATTATTAATTTTTTAATACTTAAATGACTTAATAATAATTTTTTAATATTAAATTTTTAATAATTAGATGACTTATAATAATTATTAGGCGCAATATAGTAAAATTACGGTTGAAGCAGCTAAAGCAAACATGCCATAAATGACTATATTATTTTTATTTTAATTTATGTGACATAAATAGAATTTAGATAATTCATCATTAAAATAATTTAAGTTTTTAATTATTGTGATTTATAATACTTTTTCTTCTATTTCAATTTAAATGACAATGATATAATTTCGAGAGCCAGCCAAATATTTTATATTTTAAAATTTTTAAAATTTTAAATTATGTAATTTATAATACTTTTTACATAATTTTTCAATAAGATATGAATACTCTCTCTATCCCAATTTATGTGGCACAGATAAAATTTTGGCAATCAGTCATTTTTTAAAATATTTTGGTTAATTATTGTTATTTACAGTACTTTTTATCTCATTTTCAAATAATATATGTTGCTTTATATTTTCCTCTGTCCCGTTCCAATTTATATGACACTAATATAATTTTGATAGTCAATCAAATTTTTTATGTTGACATATCATTTTGTTATTCTTAATTTTCTAATACATAAATGACTAATAATAAGGGATGTTATAGTAAAATCATCATTTGAAGGAAGACAATTTAATTTAAAATATCAAGAGTTAATTTAGCATTTTATATCTATTTTATATTTTTATTAAATATTATTAATTTTTTTTATACTTAGATGACTCATAATAATTAATTAAGAGCGATATTTAGTAAAGTTACGATTGAAACAGCTATAACAGACATGTCATAAATGTCTATTTTTTAATTAAATATTGTTAATTTTGTAATATATAAATGATATGTTTTACATATATAAAATCAACATTATTACGCATTATTTGATAGTGAATTATGTTTATCTTTCATAAAAATAAATTTTTATTACTATAACTTTTTCTTTAGTTCCATTTTACTTGATACATATTCACTTGACATAAATCTTAAAAAAATATTTATTAAAACATTATTTTATCAAATTAATTTTATTAATTATACGTGAAAATTTTAAATTTAAATATTAGTATTTTATATAAGACAAAAATAATAGTTTTTTAAAACTACTAAAATAAATAAGTAAAAAAAATATTTTTGAATATGAAAGCCAATGAAAATAATAAAATTTATTTATTTTAAATTCTTATTTATAATTAATTAATATGAATTATTATCTTATTAAATTACTTAAATTATTAAATTTAACAATACTTACTTAAATGAGAAATATATGAAGGACTTTGGGTCCACTGTGTCATTTATGGAAATTGAAAAAGTATATGAGACCCATCCTATGTTCATTGCAGGGGCATGATTGGTAATAAAATGGGAAAATATGGTCTTTTTCTTGTGGCATGATTCATTAATGGATCTATTTATTTCCCAAGTTATCTGCATCCCCTCCAAATGATATCAGAGCCTATGCTAATTAAAGTTACGGAAGTAGTATATAATTGGATTTATTAGTTATGATAAAATTAGATTTAGATATCCACCAAAATATTATAAATATTGTTTAGATGAATAACGTACAAAAACAACAACAATATAAAGAATTAACATAAATAATATCTGAAAAACGTAAAAAATTAAAAATAAAGATAGAAAGACTACAGTATAACACAATTGACGGAGTTAGTAAAAACTCAATAAATGCACAAAAAGAAGAAATATTAAATTTAGAATCAATAATAGATATAGTCTAGAATATATATATCAACATAACCTATATACATTTAAATAAAATGAACAAAGAAGAATTTATAATAGATGAAAAACATATGAAAATCACGAAGGAATAAAAATAAAAATAGTATTCTCTAATTTTGGATGGAGATATAAGAAAATAGGTGAACATTTATATTTAATGTTAGAAAAAAAATTAAAATTAGAAGATAAGTTGACAGCCATGGTAAGAATAGAAAGAGAAAACGAAGAGATAGACAGAAAAAAGAAAATAGATAAAATAAAATAACAAACCACAGAAGAAATACAAAAAATAGAAGAAACTAAAAATAGTAGGATTGTTGAATTAGAAAAAGAACTACAAATACTAAAAGATTTATATGAAAAGAGACAGAAAGAAAAAGAAGAAAAACATAAAGAACAAAAATTATAAAACGAGATAAATCAATTTAAAGAAAAATTAGAAATAAAAAATAAAGAACCAGAAACCAGTGAATTAGAAATAAATACAATAGATGCTGAAGAAACAAATAATTATGATTCGGAAGATAGTGAAACATATACAGAAATTCTAGAAAACATAAGAAAACTAGAAAGTAATGAAAAACAAGAAGTAATTAATAAAGCAAATCTAGAACTAATAAATACAGAAGTAAATACTCTAGATAAAAATATAATACCTAGTACATCAGAAATAAGAAAATCAACCTATAATTACAAAAATAATTTTAAAAGATATAATCCAAAGGATGAATATAATAAATGTAATAAATGGACACCAAAATAAATAATTAATTACAAATTTTTAGATTTAGACTGTGTAATAAACACAAATAAAACAATACAACTATGGGTAGGATACATGTCAAAATAATTATTAGATAGTAAAATAGATACAACAAATACACTAGAATATATAGAAAAGACATTAATAGGAACAGTAAAATTATGATTTTTAAACCCAGCCGAAGCAAGTAAAAAAGTACTAAGATCTGATAATAAAATAGAAGGAACATCAATACCTACTAAAATACTACCAACAGAAATATTGAAAAAATATGAAATAGCTATAAGACAAGAATTTAGTAGTATAACAACAAAAGAACAAGAGCAAAATAAAGAGAAAGATACGAATAGGAATTTAATGTTAAAATTAGCAATATGTAATATGTGCTATATAGATGAGTATACATGCTCATTTAAAGAATATTATCATAAAGGAACATATAATATAGAAGAAAGTAAAGAAATAAGAAGATTATATTTTAGTAAATTACTTGAACCATTTAGTTCAAAAATAATAAAAAGTTGGGATGAAGCAAAAATAGTAGATATCTTAGGAGCAAGAATAAAATTTTTACAACAATGGTATAGAAATCTATGTGAAAAATATAGAGAAGAAATAAAAATGAAAAAAATATTAATAAGAAATTTAGCATGTTGCAAAGATAAAATAGCACCTCAATTTGAATGTGAAGAAAGATATTATAAGCAAAGAAAAAGACATAATACAAAAAATTAAAATATAAATATAATAACCCGAGAAAAAGATATTATGTAAAAAATTATAAACATAAAAGACCATATAGAAAAAAAAATCTATAAAAGAATGTACTTGTTATAATTGTGGAAAACTAGGACATTTAGCTAGAGATTGTAAATTATCAAAAAACCCAAAAAATAACCAAATATCAGAAATAAAAATAGAAAATACAGAATATATGCAAATAAATTATATAGATTATGAATTAGAAAGTGAAGATAGTATATGTGAAATTTCGGAGAATGAAACAGATAATGAAATAAATAGTGAATTAGATGAATCAAATGACTGAAGAAGATATAAAAATAATAACAAAGAAAGAATATTTAAATGAAGAAGCAACAGATCAAAAAATAATATTTGACAGTAATATATTTGACGAAATAAAAGGAAAAGAGTTAGACTTCACTGTAGAAAAAATATTTAAAATACCAACAATAAAAAATATATTTAGTAGAAAAAAGGAAGATACTACGTAGTAACCAAAAAGAACATGTAATAGACTGTAGATATGCAAAAGTAAGAGCTAGTAGACCACTAGTAACAAAAAAAATAATTAATAAAGAAATAAATGATATAAAAAGGTAAAGACCCAATAAAATATGTACACCTTGAAGGAACAAACATATTAATAAAAGTATGTTTTAGAGAAGGAAGAGATATACCAATAGAATTATATTTAGCAGATGATAGAATTATAAAACCTATAGTAAAAAGTAAATAACATCCATAAAAGGAAATTTAATATACCAAAAATTTAAATTTATAATAAATGCGAATTATTCAGTAGCAATAAAAGATAAAAATATAGATAAATCATTAGTGTTATATTGAAAAATGTTAGGAATAGAACTAACCCAGGAAGTAAAATATTTACAGAAAGATGTAAAATCTATATGTATTAACAACAAAACATAAAATAACAGGAAAAAATAAAATTAATAAAATACAAATAGAAAGTCCTTTTGAATAATTTGTAGAAACAATTGATAATAATGATTATAGTTAAAAAGACATAAATATAGAAGAAGATTTAGAAATAATAAATAATAGAATAAATACAACAAAAAGAATAGCTCATGAAAAACCAGAATTATCAAGCTCATAAAAAATAACAAGTTATGAAACAACTTCAACAGTTAATTTAAATCAATATTATATAACAAGAATAATAAATGAAAAAGAATATTTAATACTCTTAAACACAGGACAAGAAGAAAATTATATAGCAAAATATCTAGTAAAAAGTGAAGAAATAAAATCTAATAGTGATATATGCCTAGATCTACCAAGGAATCTAATAAACATTAAAGATACGGCAGAAAAAGAAATAATAATAGGAGTCAGAAAAATAAAAATAGAGTTTGAAATGAAGGAAGAAATGCAAAAAACAGACATAATATTAGGAATAAAATGGTTAGAACAAGTAAAACCATACAATATAGAACATACATAATTATCTATAACATATAATAAAGAAGGATTATTCATAAAAAGAACTTTAACATGATATGGAAATATATGTACTTGTAAAAATAATAGTAAAAGGATATTATAATAGGTATTATACACCTATGATAGATACAGGAGCAGAAATAAACTTATGTAGATACAACTGTTTACCAGAAAGTAAATGGAATAAATTAAAAATACCAATAGTAGTCAAAGGATTTAATAATGAAGGAAGCTTAATTACATATAAAGCTAAAAATGTAAAAATACAGATATGGGATAACATAATAACAATAGAAGAAATCTATAATTATGAACTAACATCAAAAGATATGCTTTTAGGAATGTCATTTTTAGATAAATTATATCCACATATAATAACTAAAATAGATTGGTAGTTTACAACACCGTGTAAACAAAAAGTAAGGGAAAAAAGAGTTAATAAAATAAAAAAGAAAACTGATTGGATAGAAGGAAGTGAAAAAATTACACAAAAGTTAAAAAATATAAAAAATACAGAAGACACAGTAGAACTAGTTGTATTTTCGATAAATAAAAAAGAAATAACTATATTTTCAATAGATAAGGTAGAAAAAATAAAGAAAAAATTAAGACAATTATCTAATGAAGATCCATTAAAAGGATGGAAAAACATAAAACTACTATAAAAATTGAATTAATAGATAAAAATAGCATAATAACTCAAAAACCATTAACATATAATTTTGACGATTTAAAAAAATTTAAAATGCATATAAATAAATTATTAGAAAAACAGTATATACAAAAAGCAATAGTAAACACAATAGTCCAGCATTTATAATAAATAAACATAGTGAACAAAAAAGAGGAAAAAGTAGAATGGTTATTGATTATAGATACCTAAATGCAAAAGCTATGACATATAATCATCCAATACCAAATAAGATATTAAAAGTAAGACAAATACAAAGATATAATTATTTTAGTAAATTTGATTGTAAATTAGGATTTTACCATTTAAAGTTAGATGAAAATTCTAATAAATTAACCGCATTTACGGTACCACAAGTATTTTATGAATGGAACGTATTACCATTTGGACATAAAAATGCACCAGGTAGATATCAATATTTTATGGATAGTTATTTTAAACAATTACCTAATTGTATAGTCTACATAGATGATATACTACTATATACAAAAGCTAAAGAGGAACATTTAAAATTATTAGAACAATTTATAGATATAATAGAAAAATCAGGAATAAGTTTAAGTGAAAAGAAAGCCGAAATTATGAAAAACCAGATAGAGTTTTTAGGAATACAAATAGATAAAACTGGAGTAAAAATGCAACAACATATAGTACAAAAAATAATAAATTCAAAAGAAGAATTAGATACAAAAAAATTACAATCATTTTTAGGATTAGTAAACCAAGTAAGAGAATATATACCAAAATTAGTAGAAAACCTAAAGCCTTTACAAAAAAAAATTAAAAAAGGACGTAGAATATAATTACAATGAAGAAGATAAAAAATAAGTCCAGAAAATAAAAATACTTTGTAAAGAATTACCAAAATTACAATTCTCAGACGAAAATAAAAAATTTATATATATAGTAGGAGTAGATGCTAGTGAATATAGTTATGGAGGAGTACTTAAATATAGATATGAAGAAGAAAAATTAGAACATCATTGTAAATACTACTCAGGTACATTTAATGAAACAGAAATAAAATGGGAAATAAATAGAAAAGAATTATGTTCATTATATAAATATTTATTAGCATTGGAGTCATATATTGTATATAACAAATTTATTGTACGGACAGATAATACACAGGTACGTTGGTGGTTAACAAAGAAAATACAAAATTCAGTTACAACGAAAGAGATTAGGAGACTAGTATTAAATATATTAAATTTTACATTTACAATTGAAGTAATTAGTACTAACAAAAATGTTATTGCAGATTACATATCAAGACAAAGTTACACAGACTGATATAATAGAAGATGATGCTTTAGAAAAGATACTCAAAATCCTAACTACGCTTTCAATGAAAGTTGGCAGTATGAGTAATAAAATAGAAAAGCTAAAGATTAATGAAGTTAAACTGAAGTCTAAAGCTATGAATCAGCTAACTCAGCAGTGTGCAGAGCTATGTCGATCGGAAGACATTAAAATTCCAGAGCTAAAAGGAGACGTTGGAACGCTCCATAAAACCCATAACGTTTATCAATCTACACTTGCAGGTACAAGTAAATGAGTTAGTGGACAAAGATACTAGAACATGAACATGAATAAGATATTTGAAAAACCATTTATACCAAAAGCACAAAAAGGTCCCTTGTACATGCCTCCACAAATTACCACATATCGAGATAGTTTGAACCAAGATAAAAAAGCTTATAACCATATAGCCCGAGGATATATAGAAAATATCTACAAAGTACAAACTTTTCTAAACCTTAACCCCAGAGCTACAAATATCCAAGAACCAAACACAAACTACATAACCCAAAAATTACAATGTTACAACAAGCTAATCGCACTACCCAAAATCAACCCAAGGTTAATAAAAACTTGTTTCGACTATGAATTATTAAATACTGTATATACCTAAGATGGAGCAGAACTAACAGCTATAGAAGAATTACATAAAGTATTCACCACCTATAAAAGAGTAACCAAAGGAAATATATTTTATATAAAGTTTTATACTGCACCAGCAGAGATATTATACGACAAAATCAAACCAGTTATACAAATTGTAAAAATAGGATTACCAGAGATATGATTATATCGGAAGATATTGTGCAACAACCAGAGATACCCAAAATCGAGATACCTGATTTTTACGCAAATAAACGACTTATTGGAATAACTATAATTATTCAAGAATTAGTAAATAATAATATCAATGGAAACCCAATATGGAGCTATTATTCAAGAGATCATCAAATGATTTATTCAAATTCAAGAAAACTCTGACAAACAGATATGGAAGATGTTAGGAAATGGATAATGACGTTACTTAAACCAGAGAAATAATCTACTGCAAGAGCAATTAGGAAGAGATTTATTTCAGATGGATTATTAACAAGATATTGTAAGATAATTGGACACAAATATCCAGACCATCAATGTTCGAGATGTAATGGAGAAGATAATATTATCTCGAAAGTCCGGCTAGAATAAAAAAATCAATCAAGAAGATAAGGTCGCCAGCTAGAAGATAAAAATCAACAGAGTAATGATGGAATAAAGACAAAAAATAAGACAATAAAAGATAGAAAGTGACATGTATAGTTTTGAAATTTTGTTACGTAAATCGTTTAGTTTTTGACTTTTTTGGCCAAAGTGCCATTATTGATTTTTTATTTTTTAGTCTTAATATTTTTCTTTTGTAAAGATAGGACCTAGTTTTTGTCTTATTATACTAGTCTAGTTTAGTCTAGTCCTTTTCTACTATTGAAAAGGAAGACTTTTTTTGTAAAAAGTAGGAATAGTATAGATTACATGTAAAAAATGTGTGAAGTTAGTAGGAATAGTTTATTTCCTCCTATAAATATGTAAGTCATTCGGCAAGATAAAGGCAAGTCTTCTTGTATTGAAGCAAAAAACCCTCCTTTGTAAATTAAAAACTTTTGAATATTTAATTAAAAAAAAATATATTTCAAAGCAAAAGCTATGAATGAACAAAGCCCAGAATTATCAAATCTACCAAACAGGTATATTTATTTATAATTATGAATAGCTAAATTCATAAATTCCTGACAATCATGATATGATAAAATAAGTTCATGTTAGTTACTTTATAGTAGAATTATTCAAAAAATAGCATGCTAAGAATTTTATTAGCAAAGTGGAAAAGGAGAAAAATCCATAAGAACTATACCATCCTAAAGGTGAAACCGGTGAAACAAGAAAGCTGTGATGGGGGAGTAGCCAGAGTAGAGACGCTGTTTAAGGGAAAAGTATTAAGATTATCATGCTAATAGTGACCAAAGAACATGTTATTTAAGAATAATCTAGTATATAGTAATCTAAAATGATCATATTTTGTTATGTGTATGATTGAAGAAAATATTTTGAAAAAACATCATATGAAAAATGAATACTTATTTATCTGATGAAATGGTAGATAAATTTAAAATACTTGTTTTGTATGTATTTAAGGATATAGAAATTGTAGATATAAGAAAATCATATTGGAAAAAATATTTGATAAATATTTTATGACTAGAATGAATTACATACCTCACCTACCTAACTACTCTTATAAATACTGACATAACGAACCTACACATCAACCATGATAAATTACGTATATTTATAAAAATGGATATGAAAAATATACAATTAATAGAAAAATTAATGAAAACAAATTTAGAAGAATATATGAGAACCAAAGATATAAAATATATAGAATACCTTAATGAAAATATAGAGGAATTAATAAGATTAAAACAAACAACTAAAGAATATTATGAAAAAATATTTAATTAACCCACCTAAATGACAGATGATTTTGATGTACTATTTTTATACATACTTAGAGATATATAAATTATAGACGTAAAAAAAATAATATGAAAAAATATATTTAATATTGAAGATGAAGAGTTAGATATAAATCAGATAGAAGACGAGTTAGGAAAAATATACTTAAGTGATGGCAATCACTATTACTACCTAGATAATTATTCAGATGGATATTATACAGATTAAGAAATGCTAAAATATATTCAAAGAGTTAGAAAAAAACAAAGTTGGCTATACGAAGAAATTAATTATAGAAACCAGCTTAGAAAAGGAAGACAACAATTAAAAGAAAGATTAATTTGGATGAATAAAACCATAAAACAACTAGAATTAGATTAATTTGGATAAATAAAACCATAAAACAACTAGAATTAAAAGACAGTTTAGAATATGATTTAGACATAGAGTTATTCATAGACGAAAAAGACAGGATAATTAACGAAATAGATAACCTAGAATTTAACATCAGATATAGTACAATTAGAATAAATTATTACAAAGAAATTTGCAGTACCACAACTACTTTAGGATAAAATGATAGACTATGAGTATTTAAAATATTGGAGACAAGATATGAAAGAAATAAGATTAACAGAAATACTTATGAAAGATAATTTAATTGGATATTTTAGAACAAAAGATATAGAATATTCATAATACCTCCAAAATAATATACAAGAATTATAAAGACTAAGAGAAAAAACTAAAGAATATTACAGTAAAGCATTTAATCAAATACCATCTAATCACCCCCCAAGATATGAATATTAATAAAATTAAAATAAATACACTAAAAATAAAAATGTTTAGAGAAGTTAAGAAATATCCATGCACAAATAAAAATAGATCCATTAGAACTATAATAGATCTATTTATTACCCAAGTTATCCGCACCCCCCTCCAAATGAAAAATATACAATTAATAAAAAAATTAATGAAAACAAATCTAGAAGAATATATGAGAACCAAAGATATAAAATATATAGAATACCTTAATGAAAATATAGAGGAATTAATAAGATTAAAACGAACAACTAAAGAATATTACAGTAAAACATTTAATCAAATACCATCTAATTATCCTCCAAGATATGAACATTAATAAAATTAAAATAAATACACTAAAAATAAAAATGTTTAGAGAAGTTAAGAAATGTCCATGCACAAATAAAAATAGATCCATTAGAATTATAATAGATCTATTTATTACCCAAGTTATCCGCAACCCCTCCAAATGATATCAAAGCCTATATATGATAATAAAGGAATCATTGGGGTCTGTGGCACCTCCCAATGACCCCATTCCTATTTTTTTTTTTCTCATTTTTTAAAAAAATTTTCTTCATTCTTCTAATTTAAACTTAAATATATTATGAAACAATAAACTTAATACAAAAATTAAGAAATATCTTGCAACTTATTGAAACCTACAAAACCTCTTAATTACTAATACTCCATCGTAATTGTAATTTACAATTAAATGCTCAACTTTAAATATACATTTTTCCAATTTTTTTTCCTTCTCTTTCATTTGATGCTTTTGCTAGAGGAAAAGTGAAAAATTGGTTGAAAAACAAAGAGTTACTAAACTTTAATACTAATAGAAATAATTATTGCAATAAAAGTAATTAAGAGGTGAGAAATGAAACTGAACGGTTTCAAATAATGAAGAGGGGTGGTACAATGAAAAGTTATGAGGTCAATAAAGAGTTATCAATTAATGAGAATTTCAAAGATTATAAATAGATGGAAAATTTTCTTCACACAATTGTTTTGGTATGGTGAGTTTCTAGCAAATTTCTCTCTCTATCCTTTTGTTTCAGTTTACTTTTGAGATAAATCGTAATTTTATTGTATATTATTCCTTCCGTTTTATTTTAGTTGACCCTCTTTTTAAAAATATTTATTTTAATTTAGTTGTCCCTTTGATAATATCAAGAGAATTTTATTATGTTTTTTCAATACTACCCGTAATATTAAATGACTAAACAAAGTGTATTTACTTAAATTTATATTTTCAAAGTACAATTAATAAGGCTAATTTGGTAAAATGAAATTCCTAATTAATATTTTCTTGTTGGGTGTGCCAAGTCAATAGAGACCAACTAATATGAAACGGAGGGAGTATATTATTTTCTTATGATACATATTTAGATTGCTTCGAATCATGATATAATTTTGTAGATAATTTTCTTTACGTTTTGCCTCCCTAGATTATTAAATTTAATTGTACGTATTGTACAGTAGTCCTTTCGTACGTTATTGATTTGAAGTTTTTTTTATGTCATGAATATGTTTGAAATTATAAATGGACTGCTAATTGCACGTGTGAGAACCTTATACTTTACATGCCATGATTCATGTCATAATTCAAAGAGTATCATATTTTATGGTAGATTTTTATTCTTATGAAAGTGCTAAACTATATAAATGGCTATGATATTTTTTTTCACGGAGTTGGAGATCACAAAAACTTTTTAATTACATGACAAAAGGCGTGGTAATTCATTTTTTCATTACCGTAATTTAAGATTTCATGCTAAACTATTGTCTTCTTTTCTTAAGTTCTTCTCTTTTTTGTTTTTAAATTTGGTCATGCTAAACTATTTTCTTCTTTTCTTAAGTTCTTCTCTTTTTCTTTAAATTCGGATGTGCAATTGGAATTTCTGAAATGATCTAAATTTACGTTATTGATACAATTTCCTATATACTACCTATTGTAGTAAATGCTGCAACTTGAAGTAAAGATAGATATTTTCTTTCATGTGGATGATCGTATCACACAATTTAAATAAATTCAAGGGTAATTATCATATTTTTATGGTACATGGGAAATGAAATGGAACAGTGCATACAACATGGTCATATTCAAGATGATAATCTATATCTAATTAGATTTCATGAGTTACAATTTTTTTTTTATCTATACTTAAAGAATATGTCTACTCAACTCCCTTCCTAGCTAATAATTATGGCTTAACTAATCTATAGATAATAATCACCTATAGAGGTTTTGGATACTCATTATTTCCTCCCTCCTCTTTATAAATAGTAATCACCTATAGAGGTTTCTACTTTTTTATTTTATCCTTTATTTTTCACTGTTCTCTTTTAGTGTTTGATAAATATCAACACTTTAGTATTATTAATGTAATAAATTGTATATTCCTCCTTTTAACTTTTTGCATCATTTATATTTTTCAAATATCAAATTCTCCTCCATGCTATGAATAGGTATGGAAATTTTTGAGATCAAGGGATAAGCAAAGAGATCTCTTAACTACATATGTTTAGAAATCTGAATAATATGCTTTTGAAAGCTACTTATGAAATTTTATAATTTAAAAGTAAAGACAAAACAAAACTTCTTAATAAAAAATATTTGTTACTTAGCATTTGTTATGAATTTAAAAACAAGTCGCAAATGGATATTTCAACTGTTGGTGTAGGTGCATTTACATTTTGATATTTCTTTACCAACGGTTTGGTAATCTATTGTCTAACAATGGAAAATGATATGTAGATATTTATATAAATTGTTTGTTAATATTTTTATGGCAATTAAGAAAGTATTAGTATTAGGAAATTAGAAGAAAAAGGAGATTTGATATTTTTAAAGAATATGAACAGTTAAGGGAAGTAAGAAATAGAAAATCAGAAAAAGAAAAATATTAAAAATAAATAATTTAAAAAGAAAAGGAAAGAACAATTAAGATAAAAGTGCGTACGAAATTCATATAATTAGATGTATATTAAACATATACATAAATAATCAAGTTTTATAATTTGTTGAAATATATATGAAAAAAACAAGTTTTCATTAACTTTTTCTTTTAGGAAAAATAAAATTATCATTTCACTTTCAATATACTATGTAAAATTCAAGTATTTTGAAAGACTGAAAATATGTAAGTGACAAAAACTTATAGAAAAGTACATGTACATAACTGAGTGAATGATATTGTTTGTTAAAATATGAAATAGTTAAAAACTAGAAGATTATTTTGGAAAACTTTACTATTCAAAAATTTAATTAACTCGCGTGAAGCACGAATGAATTTACTAGTTAAATAGAAAATTGTGGGTTTTTTCTAAATCTCTTATTGTGGTACAAACAATACAACATAAAATACAATTGGATAAAAGTAATATGTATCACCTCAGACTTAGTTAATGACTAAAATACCCCTATTGTAGATTTATTTGACATTAAGCATACATGTTGAAGTTGACTCTTCTTATATATAATAATATTCATTTTTGAATTAAAAATAAAAGAAATAACTCTTTCTTAAGCATTCTAATTTTTTTCTTAAAAAATATTTTCTTTTTATAATAATGATGTTCAGGCTAATTTTTACATACCTCGATTAAATTTGTAAAACATTTGCATCCTTTCACCAACAAAAAATATTAGTTAACGTTATCCAATTCAGATTCTTGACCCACTTTATTTACTATTAAATCAGACCCTTG
Organism: Capsicum annuum; assembly: GCF_002878395.1. Lineage (NCBI taxonomy): Eukaryota > Viridiplantae > Streptophyta > Magnoliopsida > Solanales > Solanaceae > Capsicum > Capsicum annuum. Next base: position 146,448,083 of record NC_061116.1, on the reverse strand, counting down.
AATGCAAAAAATACTACTGTACTCAGAAAATTTATCAATATATGCATTCATTATGGTAAAAAGCAACCAATTATAATTAAACGGAATAAAAGATGATAATGAATTGTTAATTTCTACACTATGATCCCTCGTAGTAATACCAAGAACATTGAACTAAAGATGAACTTCCGATCAAGTGTGTTGGGAGCGTAAGATTTTTCATTAGCTGAGTAAGGTCACCCCGTAAATCACATGTTCAAGGAACAAAATAAAATGACGAATATTTTAGCAACACAAAAAACAACTATAAATCAGAGGTCAGTTATAATTTTGGATCAATTACCAACTTTTATTTTGGACATACTCCGTGGCCGTTAGGATCAAGAAGATTGCACATCGTGTTTCTATTTATTTATAAATAAGATTCAGGACGTCTCTCTAATTTGTTCTGTTTCAATCCTATAAATTCACTCTTTTGTGATTATTTTTATCGGTGATGAAAGTTCAATTTATGTAGCCAGGGTTTGATAATATTTTTGTTTCATTAAACATAATATTTTTTATTTACACAGCTTATGCCTTTCTTTTCCTTTATTGTTATTGATTTTATTATAGTTGCAGAATGATTCACTACTTGAGATTGCAATAACATTCTTTCAGTGGACTTCATAAAAATTATCTCTAAATGATTCATTTATTAATTATATTACTAAATCTAAAACGTGATTCATTCGCTACTAAATTTTGTTCCTTAAGAGATTAACGTCCGTTTTAATGCATTGTCTTCTATTTGATACATGCAGTGAAATATTGACGGTCAATTTAGGACGAGAGATTTCATAATGTCAAATAATGATTAATGCAATTAATTGATACATATACAATAATATAATTGAAACTTTAGTAGATAACTCTCATCCATAAATAGTAAAACGTGAATTAGATGAACATCATTCGGCACCTCTTTTCTTATGTCACATAATTTTTTTTTGTTTTTTACAAAAATCACTTATATTATTCTCTTAAAAAAAGTACTCTATCAATAAGTCAATAGTAATCTATATCCATTGTTGAATTTAAAAAGAAAAGAAATAACTCTTCACTAAGCACTCTAATTTTTTTCTTGAAAAATACTTTATTTTTATAATCGTGGTGTCAAAGTTAAATTGATGAGACATCAACCTCCTCCCACCAGTAACAAATATCAGGTAACTTTGTCCAACTTAAATTGTTGACCCACTTTATTGATTATAAGATAGCAATTTTGGGTGCGAAAAATACCTTTTTATTAATTTTTTTTTATCAATATAGGGATACATTATGGTTAAAGGCAACCAATTATAATTACACAGGATAGAAGATGATGGATTGTTAATTTCTACACTATGATTCGGCATAGTAATATCAAGAAGATTGAACTAAAGGTGATCTAAAAGCGATATATGAATTTGTACAATCTCCCACAACACAAACTAGATAATAGTTGTTTACATATTTAATCAATAACATCAATAATAGAAAAGCACATACATGTAACCTTTTCAGAAAACATAGAATTCCATATTTATTACCTAGTGACATTAGATCTTTTCGTTCGAAATGAGAATTGATTTACAAATATGTGCAGATTCATAACTTCGGCAAGTGTTTCTTTGTCTTTGTAAACTTGTTTTACAACTATTTCATATTTTTAGCTTCTTCAATTATTTAAACTCTATCTTCAATCAATATTTCATCTCCTGGAGTTAATCCAATCAATCAAACAGAAACAATTGAATATAGATATTGTTGCTCCATATTTTATTCGTTATATTAGTTGTTACCAATACAAGTAATGGATTGTTCTTTATGTTCTATCATATTCAATGACATATCTTTAATTGTTATATACAATGGATATTTAACAAAGAAATCAACAAAAGTTTTTTTAGATCTAGCTACACCTTGACTCCTGTATCACTGTGTATGATCATTGCTGGACATCCATCACTTATCATAAACTTAATTTCAATTTGAATTGAGTTAATGTCGATCTTGAGTTAATTTGCTATTGCATTTACCGATTCTTCATACTTTGTATCCATATCATGCATAATCCTATCTACAAAAAAATCTTTAGGTTTACCTGTAAATATAATACAAAGTTGTTGAGTAATTAATACTCAATAATTGATAAAGATATATAATTTGAAAATTACAACATACTTTAAAAAACACATAACATACACATAAAAAAACTCATTATGTTAACTGTTATACACATACATCAATAAAAAATAACACCATCATTGTAAATTAATGTATAAAAATGATTTGATTTATGTTTGTTTCTCTTTGATTTTGTTGGTATTAATTAACAAAATTTTGACTGTCACATAATACAAAAAATCACAAAATTAGATCATTTTAATCACATAAAATATCCGGCACATCCCATCTTCTTCCATGTATTATTATTATTGAATGTAAACTACACCATTCATTTTCGATAAATTACATAGCCTTTTAGTATAAAGTTTCATTCAAATAAAATATTAAAATCAGCATTTAAAAGAAGTTTTTGAATCAAACACTAAAATTATTATAAAAGTTTTTGTAGAAATAAAAAGAGAAATGTAATTTTCGTTGAAATTAGAAGAACAATAGTATTGACAAAGAAGAAGATAATAATGAAAAATCATTTTAGAGAAAATCATAATGAAGAAGAAAACGGTTTGTTTGATGATGAAGAGGTAAAAAAGATATGTTTGATACTGAAGAAGAAAAAATTGATATGATTAAAGAAAGAGAAAATCATTTCAGAAAGAAAATAGGGATGATTGATATCCTGATCTTAACTGTCATCTATTCTTATGGGTATGAATTCTTTTTATCCTTATTAGTAATATGTATTTTTAGTTTTTATAAAAAGTAAATCATGCTTTTTTTTTTTTTTTTTTAAAATTTGCTATAAGTTGCAATCTAAAAGGTTTTGCTATATCTTGCATTAAACCATCTAAGGATGTTTATTTATTGAAAATTACATGGGATGACCCCAATAGTGGGTGACTTTATTTTTTTGTCCCCATAAGAAAAATCTTTAGAAATTAGCCTTCCTTCCTTTTCATGTATAGGACAAGTACTCGTTTGCTCCTCTAACTCAAATATTTTTATACTTTCAATGCTCATTTGTCTGTCAATTCTATTTTTTTCTTCTTTTAATTTTTTTTATTTTATCATTTTTCTCAAACTTTTATTTTTTTTATTTTTTTTATTTTTCTCAAACATTATTTAGTTTTCATTTTTCCCTTTTTATAATTCATTTTTATCAATCTTTATTTTTTTCTTTTCTCATTCTATTATTTTATATTTCTCAAACATTGTTTTTATTTTTCCTTCTCATTTTGTTTTTTTTCAACCTATGTTTTTTTCTTATCTTTTTTTCTTTTTTGCTCGATCTTTATTTTGTTTTCTCTTTCTTTTCTTCTTTTTTTTCTTTTTATTTGACTCCTATTATTCTTTGCTAATGAATAGAAAGTTGGATAATTCGCAAAGAGTATCTTTTTTCTTTGACATCGAAATAAACTTAAGGCATGAAAGTTCTTAGGTTAAGTCTTGCCTTTAAAACAAGAGTTATAGAATATTTCATAAATCTAGACACAATGTGGTTGTGTCAACTCTTGTCCATGAGGCATAACTTGTTGTTTGAAAGACCTTGGACTAAGTTTTGCCTCTAAGGCAAGAGTTATAGAGCATATCATAAATCAAGACACAACGTGGTTGTGTCAACTCTTGCCTATGGGGCGAAACTTATTATTTAAAACTCTTTGGGCTAAGTCTTACCTCTAAACAAGAGTTATAGAGCATCATAAATCAAAACATGATGTGATAGTGTCAACTCTTGCCTATAACTTCTTGTTTGAAAGTCTATGTGTTAATTCTTGTCTGTAAGGCAAGAGCTGTATAATATTTCATAAATCAAGACACAATGTGGTAGTATCAACTCTTGCCCATGGGGCATAACTTGTTTCTTTGGTGGCTAAGTCTTGCCTCTTAGTTAAGAGTTATAGAACAACTCATAAATGAAAACATAATGTGGTAGTGTCAATTCTTGCCCATGGGGCATAACTTGCTATTTGAAAATCCTTGGACTAACTCTTTCCTCTAAGGAAAGAGTTATAGAGTATCTCATAAATCAAGACACAATATGGTAGCTTCAATTCTTGCCCATGGGCGTAATTTATTGTTTGAAAGTCTTTGTGTTAGGTCTTGCCTCTAAGGTAAGAGTTATAGAGCATCTCATAAATTAAAATAAAATTTAGTTGTATCAATTCTCTTGTACATGAGACATAACTTAACAATTTGAAATTCCATCAACTAAGTCTGGCCTTTAAGGTAAGAGTTATATAACATTTCATAGATCAAAATACAATGTGGTAGTGTAAACTCTTGCCCATAGGATGTAATTTTTTATTTAAAAGTCCTCCATCTAAATCTTGCCTATAAGGCAAGAGTCATTGAGCATCTCATAAATCAAGAAACAATGTAGTAGCGTCAACTCTTGTCCATGGGGGGTAAATGTAGTAAGTTTTTGGCTGAAAAAGCAAATGAATAAACCCTAGACAATTATATCACATCAAAAAAGCCACAACAATATTCATAAAAATTATTTTTTCGACTGAAAAAGCAAATGAATAAACCCTATACAACCATATCAATCGAATCAACAACAAAAAAATTCATAAAAGTTAAATCCTGACATGGAAAAAATGAATAAACCCTAGTTTTTACAAACCCATACAAATGAGAAAAAATCATGCCAAAATCTATAAACTTTTAAAGAAAAAGAGATGGTGGAAGTTAATTTAGATACCGTATTCAGTGCGAGGTCTCTTAGCAAAGAGATTTCGAGGAAGTGCTGCTGCCGTCACCGCTACTGCTTGTTGACTGCTGGTGCTATAACGCCAGTAAATATCAACCATTTTTACTCCACTGACCGAAATAGAGAGAAAAAGAGATAAAGAGAGAAAGAGAGAAATATTCAGAGAAAGGTATGTGCTCAACCTCAACTAAATCGAAGGCAAAACGAACTCCGCCTTCTTATAGGAAAAGAAAAATGAGGAAGATCCATACTCTGATCCATAAATAATAAAACATGAATTAGATGATGAACACGATTCTACACCTCTTCTCTTATCTCACATTATACATTTTTTTTTGTTATTTTTTTTAAAAATTCCACTTATATTTCTTCTTAAAAAAAGGTACTCTATCAATAAGTGGATTAAAAAAAAAAGAAATAACTCTCCGCATTTTAATTTTTTCCTTGAAAAATACCTTTTTTAATTATACAGGCTAACTTTTGCATATCTCGACTAAATTTATGAGATATCTGTCTCATCCCACCAATAATAAATATCAGGTAATTTTATTCAATTTATGTTCTTGGTCAATTTTATTGACTACTAGATCACACCATTGAATGAGAAAAATACTATTATATTTTTTTTATTAATATAGGGATCCATTATGGTAAAAAACAACCAATTATAATTAAATAGGATAGAAGATGATGGATTGTTAATTTCTACACCATAATATCTCGTAGTAATACCAAGAAGATTGAACTAACGATGAACTTTTGATCAAGTATGCTGGGAGTGTAAGATTTTTCATAAGTTGAGTGAGGTCATCGTAAATCACACGTTCAGATAACAAAATAAAATCGCGAGTGTTTTAGCAACAAGAAGCAACTATAAATTAGAGGTTGTTTACTATTCTCGATCAACCACCATCTTTTGCTTTGGACATTCTCCGCTAGGATCAAGAAGGCTGCACATCGCATTCCTATATATATATAAATAAAGTTCAGGACATCCCTCTAATTTATTCTCTTTCAATCCTATAAATTCACTCTTATTTGTGACTACTTTTATCAGAAATAGAAGTTCAACTTACGTTGCTAGGTTTGATAATATTTTTATTTCACTAAATGTAAATTATTGTTTTGTATTTTTCATTTACGTAGCTCGTGCCTTTCTTTTCATTTATTTTTATTGATTTTTTATGATTGCAGAATGATTTACAACTTGAGATTATAATAGCATCATTTCAGTAGACTTCATAAAAATTGTCTATAAATGACTCATTTATTAATCATTCAATATATAATAATAAAGAAGAAACAAGATAAGGTAATGTGACATCTTTCTTAGGTCAAGAATTCTATTTATCTTTTTTCTTATTTTCGATAATTTTTCTATTTATCTATTTTTTTTTTATCAATTAGTATATAAAAATAAATATGTCAATTACTACTCCATTTATTCATATTTTTTAATACATAAATTTAATAGCCTTTATTTCCATGACTTTTGATGATCATAAATCTTAAATTATTAATACTAATATTCATGACTTTGGTTCTCTGAGTAGGGTGGTGGCCAACAATAAAGAGGTAGAGATGGTGGTAAGTGGCCAAAAAAGAAGTGGGGGAGTTCTGGCTCCTTCTCCACAGGTAGTGCTCCCTACCCGAAGCTGTCGGTAGATAAACGTCAGTAGGGTGGTGGTAACGTCATGGCACAGGGTGCCCAATCTCAGGATAATGGGGTACAATCAGCTTCATTGTGTCCTTCTTATAGGTTTTGTGGTTGGTTATTAGAAAACAAGGTTCCAATTGCTTCGTCTTCAGCTCCAGCACCAAAGGGTGCACCATCTAGTTCCAACATTGGTCGAAATCATCTTTATGCTCTCACTACCCTATAGGAATCTCAGGCATTTCCTGATGTCATGACTGGTATGCTGCAACTCTTTTCTCGTGTCGTGTATTATTTACTTGATTCGGGATCCACTCTCTTATGTGACCCCATATGTGGCTGTGTATTTTAGTTTTGGTCCTGAGGTTATTTTGAACCCTTTTTTCTGTTTCTACCTAGATGGGTGACTCTGTGATTGCAAAATGAGTTTATAGGGTATGTGTGGTATCTGTTGGTAGTAAGGAAACCTTGATGGATTTGTTTGAACTGGACATGATGGATTTCGATGTCATTTTGGGGATGAATTAGTTACACTCCTACTATGCATCCCTAGATTGTCAGACTCATAGGGTTGTGCTTAAATTTTCTACCAGTCAGTTATTTATTAGGAGAGTGGCTTCCTAGATCCTAAAGGGAAGTTTATATCATATCTTAGAGTCCAGATATTAATCTCTAAGGGGTGTCTCTATCATCTATTCTAGGTTAAAGATTCTATCTCGAAAGGTCTTTCTTTGCATTCTGTTTTAGTGATGAATGAATTTCCTGAGGTCTTCCCTAATGACCTTTTGGGTGTTCCTCCGGATAGGGAAATTGAGTTTGGAATTGATCTTGTTCCGGACACTCATCCAATTTTTATTCCCCCTTATAGAATGACTCTGGCTGAGTTGAAGAAGCTTAAGGAGCAACTAAAAGATCTTTTGGATAAGGGTTTCATCTATCCTAGTATGTCCCCATGAGGTGAACCAATGTTTTTTGTTCATAAGAAGGATGGTTCCCTTTGGATATGTTTTGACTATCGACAGTTGAGTAAGATAACAATTAAGAACAAATATCCTCTTCCAAGAATAGATGACTTGTTTAATTAGCTGTAAGGTGTCAAATTGTTTTCTAAGATTGATCTTCAATTTGGGTATTATCAGCTTAAGATTAGGGAGGTGGATATCCCTAAGACTACCTTCCGTACCCAGTATGGTAACTTTGAGTTTTTGATTATGTCTTTTGGGTTGACCAATGCCCCAACGACATTCATGGATTTGATGAATAAGGTCTTCCATCAGTTTTTGGATCTATTTATCATTATGTTTATAGATGGCACTTTGGTGTACTCTAAGAGTGAGGTGGATCATGCCAACTACCTTCGTGTTATGTTAAAGACCTTGAAGAAGCAACAATTGTATGCTAAGTTTTTGAAATATAAATTCTGGTTGAACGCTGTCACTTTTTGGGTCACGTTATTTCTAGTGAGGGCATCATGACAGATTTACCAAAGGTTGCAATAGTTAAGAAATGGCCTAGACCTACGAATCCAACCGACATTCAGAGCTTCTTGGGTTTAGTTGGTTACTATAGGAGGTTTGTGGAAAGTTTTTCTTCTATTGCTGCCCCGTTAACTAAGTTGACTTAAAAGAAGGTAAAGTTCTTATGGTCTAATACTTATGAGGTAAGTTTTAAGAAATTGAAAGATAAACAAACTTTGGCTCCAGTGTTAACCTTGCCCGAAGGTACGAATGGGTTTGTGGTATTGATGCAAAATATAAAGGTGATTGCCTATGCTTCTAGGTAGTTAAAGGTGCATGAGAGGAACTATCCTACTCATGACTTGGAACTGTTAGCCATGGTGTTTGCATTGAAAATCTGGCAATACTATTTGTATAGGGTACATGTGGATATTTTCTCAGATCATAAAAACGTATAGTATGTGTTCACTCAGAAAAAGCTTAACCTTAGGAAAATGAGATGGCTTGAGCTTCTCAAGGACTATGACATGAGTCTTCTCAAGAAGGGGAAGCTCAGCCCCCGATATGTTTGCCCGTATGTGATTTTGGGGAGGGTTGGAAATGTTGCATATGAATTGGATTTGCCTTCTATTTTGAGCTCCATTCACCTAGTGTTCCATATCTCTATGTTGAGGAAATGTGCAGGTGATCCTTCATCGGTTGTTTCTTTGGAAGGGTTGGGTATTTCAGATTCTCTATCTTATGAAGAAATCTTGATTGAGATCTTGGATCATCAGGTTCGTCAATTGTGGACCAAGGATATGGCCTCGATAAAGGTTTTTGGAGGAACCATAAGGTGGAAGAGGATACTTAGGAAGTGGAATAGGACATGACGTTCAAGTATCCATTCCTGTTTCTTGCTCCAAAAATTTATGCGGAAGGTATGTGTCTTTCATCACATCTTTATTTTCTAACTTGGTTAAAGAAAGGATTGATTTCTTGCATATTTGTTTCTAACTTAGTTAAAGGTTGGAATGGAGGTGTTGGGGGTATAAATCATGCTTATACTACCTTGTCTATCATTAGAGGATGAATGATCCAAGTGGGGGAGAATTGAAACACCTTGGATTCTGGTCCTTGGAAATTTCCTGCATTTTAAGTCTTATGAACATCACACGACTTGGGGCACTTGTCGTATGATAGGGTTAAATTTAGGGTATGTTCATTAGTGTGGTTTTCTTGGTTTCTATCCAAGGTATGAATGGATCATACTAGTCGTATATTAGGGTACTAGTAGTATGATGTCATTTGTATGATGTCGTATGTCTAGCCTAGGTGATTCTATTCTACCTAAGGTGTGGTTCTAGGGTACTTGTCCTATGGTTGGATACGAGTTGGACTTGGTGGTCATATATTGGATAGTGTTGGGGTCCAAGGTAAGGCTTAAGGCACGAGAGGTATGTACCACTCGTATGGTATGGTACGGTTTGAGGGGGGTGGTCGTACCCTCCTACGGAAATTTTATACAGTTTAAGTTGGGGGTATTTTGGATATTTCCCATCTTAACCTCTTATGACCCCACGACTTAAAACACTATTGGTACTTTATTTACCCTATTATTCTAATCTTGAACACTCAAAAACTCTCTCAAGCTCTTGGGTTAAGCAAAGGATAGGGTTTCCTTCAAGGTGGTTAATTAAGGCTCTAAAAGGTGATTTCTCTCCATCTTCTTCGTAATATAAGGCATGTTACTCCCCCCTCATTGTTAGTTCAATTAAAGGCATGTTTTATGAATGATTTTCATGGCATAATTGTGATATGGTTTTGGGTTTTGAATTATATGTTGGGGGGTTTTAATTATTAATGGTTGATTTATGTTTTCCCATATTTTTACTTATGGTTTTTATGTTTCAATGGTGATTTGAACATATGTTTGCATGGGAATGGTCGATTGGTACTTAGTTTAGGTTTTGGAAACTATATGACCTTAACATATTTGATAAAATGCCTATGAGAATGCTTTTATTACATAGTTGAACTTTTGTTGAAAACCTTGCATGGTATAATACGGTTATGGAACTTAAACTGGTTTGGATGGTTTTAAATGGTTAAAAGGGAAGGCCTTGGAGGCTATGAAATTGGTTTAATCGAATAAACTTGTAGGGTACACAGGAATCCCCCAAGTATACTTAATAATAATAGAATCTTCAGGTACATAGGAATCCTTTAAAAGGTTGGCTAAGGACATTGCTTGCAAGCTATAGTCGGTATGCCGATACCACTTCTTATGCCATGGTTAATAATAAATGGAACTGGTTGTTTGGTTGCATGCTAATGGTTTTAATTGGGCAATAGTGGTGGGCTGTGATATCTAACCGTGAAGGTGTGAGTCCAACGAACGGACACTAGAAACTCATGTTTACCGAAGATTGGTCATGGCGACCATATAATTGCGGGGTACATGGGAATACCCTAAGGTTCTTCTTGTATATATGTATCATGGAGGGCGAAGGATACACAAGAATCCCCTACCCCTATGGTATCTCCGGTTCTTATGGCTACACTCACTTGGGATTGTCCGGGGATTAACACTGGACCCATATAGCCCGTGGCTGGTTCTAGAACGGTTAAGCTTCATATATCCAGGTTAATGGTTTTAAAGGCATGTTAAACCCAGTTCCCTTTCCCGGTATGGATATTATACATATATATGTGTCTGTGTATGTGCGTGTGCATGTGTATGGATGTTAATGCATATGGTTATTTACTTGGTTTTAAAGGTTGCCATTATTTTATTCTTATCATGAGTGAATTCTAGCATTCACCTGCTAACCCATCTTCGGGTACTGTATCCTCTCGCAATCTAGGAGCTGGTCATACTACTCCTCCTGCTCAGTGATCGAATTTAGGATCGACTTGTGTTTGATTGAAGTAGTGAGCTTCCCTACTCCGAAAGGCTTCATTTCATGTTATGATTTTCTTTATATACTTTGGTCCTTTCATAGACTTGGGTTTTGGCCATGGTCGGGGGAATGTACCAATCAGATATTGTTTTACTTTCGAATAGAGGCTTTGTGAGACTATTATGGATTGGTATGGGCGGTGTCGGTATAGGTGTTAGCCTTGGCATTGGTATTGGTATTGGGGCTGATACCGTTTGACTATATTTGATTTATGATTTTTCAATTTTATTATGTTATATATTATGTTCGGAATTCATCTGACTTAAAGTGGAGGCAGTTATGGTTAGGTTTTGGGGGTGGTCTCCAGTCCTGGTTGGGCTTGAGGTACCGACATGACTAGGCCCTGGTTCAGGTCGTGTCATTGTTAGTTTTTTCATATGTAGGTTATTTGACTGAATCATATTAATAATATGCCTTTTTAGTATAATTTTATTTGTCATCTGAATTATCAACGTCTTGGTTTGCAAACTATAAGCTTCCGCATGAGGCCCTCTAGATTTCGAACCCAACATATAGTTCACCATGAATAATTTGCTCGCTTATCAATAGTTTGCAGAAAATCTTTCAAAATTAATCCTTCTTCTCTACATTTGAGTGCCTACATTAATGAGCCAATTGTAGTAACCAACATAATAGGTTAAGACTAATTAAATAAACAAATTAAAGATTTGAGTAATAAGAAACAAGTTGCAACATGGACATTAGTTAGTTTTTTTTTCATTTTATATACAAGTTAATGGGAATTGATGATCCTACAGAAAGCACATAACAATATTTATAACCTCATCCACTACTTTTATTGATTATGATTTCTCAATTGTAATGTTAAGAGAAAAAACGAACACTAGCTCGCCCTCCTTGCAATTGCGCTGTAACACCAATAGTGTATTTCCCATTACATCTTAAAAATAGTAAAAACCTTAAGATAAGTTAATACATATATCAAAATGGAATAGTAGTATCCTAAGTTGCTCGAATCGGGTACAGTTGTCTGTTACGAGTGTACATATAAAGATCGGATCCTTCGTGATCTAATTTTAAGATTTAGGAAATACGGATCCAGGTATAAATATGGTTGTTGAAATTCATCTAAAAAAGAATTATAGAACAATTGTGAGATATTATGTGAAAAATTTGAGGAGAAACATTGACCAAGAGAAGAATTGTGGAAAGAGATAAATAGACATAAGTGACATAGAAATTTCTATTTAAAAGGTATTTTGTTTTCTTTAATTTTACATTAGATTTTGTTTTGATTACAGAAACCATTGGATCAATTCTGAGTTTCTCTATCGATTTTAGTCAAAGTACCTAAAATTGGTTGAGCGGATTGGGTACGAATCACACAACCATACCCATGTCGTGTAGGAATAGGTGTGGCACCAAAAATGAAGAATTTGAGCAATTTATACAATAACTCCTATCATTCAGGAGTTGAAGTAGATATACTAGAAAAATCCATGCATTTTAATTGAACTACATGGATATTGCCTTGGAAAAGAGGTAGCCAGAAAGGTAAAGTTATAAAGAAATGATATTGACCAAAGCTACATTTCAAATAGAAGTTAAAGTGGTCGATGCAAAATATGGTAACCCAACACAAGTTGGGGTCGAACCCACAGGGGATACATGAACTGTATCTCAAAGTTGCTGAAACCACCGGCCAGTACTAAAAAGTAAATATGGGGGGTTGTAGTTGTAAATAGTCGACAGTCACAGAACTCAACTTAGGTTGTAATTAATCAGAAACGACCACTAGGACTATGTTCTCCCTGGCTTCTCAACTTAATTGGTTTATCTTGCTTTGTTGAATCAGTCCAACATCTTGGATGAAAAATCTGATAATTTATGTTCCATCAACTGTATTATGGACTCCTTGACGGATTTCACCCTTTACCTTTTGAGTCTTAGGATTTTACCTTACTAACCCTTATCCTAGATCCCAGTTAACTATTACCTTTTGAGTCTCAAGTTATTAGATGAAAGATAATCGTCTTAAGTAGATGATGCTGATTAGCCTAGATCAATATTTAATTTAAATTACTGTTGTGATTATCTTTTCCTAATCCATACTCCTCATGAGAAGTAAGTAGTGATATATTAGGAGGGATCCTAATATTTTTAACTGCTAAGAAATCTGTTAAACTGAAGACAACCACAATACATGCAATAATACTGGTTCAGAACAACTTCGCACTTTCCCTACTTCGTCAATTCGCCAGGGTTCCCACAACCTTAGATAAGAGCTTTACCCGCTAATTGTTGTGAAATGATCAATGCAATTCATAATTAAAAGAATTAAACAATATCACAATGATCAACAAATAAAAACCCATTGTCTCGAATTAAATTATCAACTAAAATCAAGAACAAAGCAATCCCAAGATCAAAATTGAATCTTGGAATCAAATATATGTTTGTAAATATTAAGAGTGAGTAAACTCACTAAAAATCATCAAAAGGGTATATATAGATTATATGGAAACCCTAGGAAACAACTCCTAAGGAAAGAAGGAAAACTAAGGTCAATGGACACTTACTGGGCTACCTACGGGTTGTAGGTGGCACCTATGGCTGTAGGTGGTCCCACAAAGGTGCTAGGGCCTCAAAAATATTTTTAATACTCTCTGGACTTGTCTCTTTTGCAATATATTCTGGCACTTATGGACCACATAGGTACTACTTTTGATTCTCTATTTCTCAGCTTCTTTGACACATACTCTTGAACTTATGCCCCTTAGGTAGTACATACAGGCAGTAGGTGCCCACTTCAGTGGTCTAAAACTTCAATTTTCACTCCTTTTCTTTAGAATAGTTCCAAGACCCGATTTCCTACAAAACGTAACACAAAACACATCACATCTAACAAAAAGGCCTAAGTAACTTTCATATTTTCATCGTTTTAAGTGTCAAAAGTGCTATGAAACCATAGAATATCAACACCCTCAACTTAGAATGTTTGCATGTCCTCAGGCAACACAATACAACTAAATAAAACAATGACGCTTAACTAGTAAAAACCTAAGCTATCTCCGGTAGTCAATCATCACTTTAGCTCAAAAAAATTACCCCCTTTTATTCTAATACTTCAAAACCAACTGTGTGTATACATTAAGCAAAATAATGTGATACAATGGAATTACGACATGATATTACATTATCAATAAATAACCATGCATATATACAAGTTACATTACCTAAACAAGTAAGCAACTAGAAATACAAGCCTTGTGCCCTCACAACAAAGAAGTCCTAATCACTCATACAAAATCATGCATGTTAATGTAGGGAAGGTCAAGAGACACACTCACACTTACAAGGGAAGTTCCACCAATGGGCAACGAATACCATAGACTTGCCCTTATTTTCTTTACCTAAGCTTTCAAACAGTTGGGTTGGGATCACTATAGGACTTTTTTTGGCTTGTAATATTGGCTTGGGGGCCGGTGTGATACATATAGATATTTTTTAATGACTAAGACTCCCTGGCACAACACTTAATTTGGGGTCCACTTATCAACCAAATTTTTTTCATTCCATCCTTATTTCTCCCTTTTTATTCTTTATCGCACATTCAGGTTGGGTGTGGTTTACTTATTCACTCTTTTTTTCACGTTTTTCTTTTCTTTTCTTTTTCTTTTCTACCATACTCAGCCATACATTCTATTCTCTTTTATTACCTTCTTCATACCCACTTTATATTATGCACCACTAGATAGCCACCCTCAACTTAGGCGATTTTGCCCGAGTTGAGGTGCATAATGTCCAAGAAGGACCAGGACCAAAATAGGTTCATTGTAACACATTGGGAAGGGGAAATGTATAATAAGAAAAATAGGATATACAGGCTAAAAATAGGTATCAGGGATACTTATTCTCACATGGAAGGTCATTTAGGAGAAAAGTGGACTTATTTTAAGAATTCCATGATCCTTTCCTAACCAAAATCCTAAAACCTAGCAAGACTAACCGGACAAGTTCTAGATTCAACATACAAAGGAAACAAAGTAGTATCTCACACACACATAACACACAGTTGTATTAGAAGATACTACCTATCCGATTTATGTAATTGTCAGCTATGATTATTATGTCCCTAATCCTAATGCCATAACGAGATTCATAATGGTCACACATCTATACACATCACACTGTTCTAAAATAAATTTTGGAGGGGTATCACTTTTCTCAAAAGTCAACAAAAAATATGTCAACTTCCCTTGATACTCAAAAATCTCTTAATTACATAAAAAACACAACACAATACGAAACAAAATACAATACGACACAAAATTAACCTTAACATTTTAGTTCTATAACCATACCACAACCAATAGGAAAAACAAGACAACAAAAACTCACGACAACTTTGGTATACCCCTCCCCCCAAAAAAAGACTACGCAATGTTCTCAGTGAGTGATATAAATGTAAAACAAGGGAATGAGGACATACCTGGGATACACTAGGCATCCGTGTCATGCCCGTCCTTTTTAGGAGGTATCTTAATTGGCGAAGGCGGTGGTTGTGGTGGTGGACTACTAGAGGATGCACTCACATCTAGCTCAACACACCTCTGCCTATCAACAAATACAGTCTCCCATGAATTATGTGTGGCCCTTTTTAGGGCCTAATCAAATGACAAGTCAGGATACTACAGAACCTCCTCTTTGTCTTTCTTGGTCCAAATTATGGGACTGTCGCCTTATCCTCCATGAAAAATCAAAATATCTAGGTCCACGGAGAGGATCTAGTTGAATAACTAAAGGTATAACTAGGGGATGGCTGAAATATTGCTCTTAGTGAGAGAGCGTATCTCTGCCTATAATGTGGACACCTCTTCCCAAATATCACCCAATTTGGGTGCCTCAATATCATAAATTGGGATGACACTCGCCCCTCAAGAACATCTATACAAAAATATACCTCAAATTAGTACTTTAATATCTCATCCCTACGTGTAACCCATAATCTAGTCTTTGTTGACTCTAGTGTCATTTGTACCCAAGACCAGATTTGCCCATATAATGATGCTATATCAGCCTTAACATTATCTAGATGGGTGGTAGTAGCACGCTGAATCTCTTCTAAGCTCTATAAAAACTCCTGTAATACTAATCCCATACCTGTGGCAGCAATAGAGTAGGGGGCGATGGGGCATTGAAGATGTCCCAGCTGGCTCCGAAGTGAAAGCTGGGACCGAAGTAGATGTGGATGGGGTCCCCTCACCTTAAGTGCTTATATTGGGGGACTCTCTATGCTCCCTTATCTTAAAATCCACACATTCATCAACATCTCTACCATGTCCGTCACTTGACTCCACAAGAATTGTTGGGCCCTCAGACCAGGCTAGAGTCACTATCGAAGGTGTATGAGATCTCTAGGCAAGGATCGAGTTTTTTGGATCCTTGATCAAAATCTTTTGTGCCACACCCTTCGTATCAACCCTATGGTCAACTCCTGGAATCTCAGGCATACTGACCTCATCATACAACAACTGGACCAGGCAAGGAAAGGGCAATGTTGTCATATTACCAAATTCTCTCCCATGAAGCTCATATCTAATAATGGATACAAAATCAATATCACAATAAACCATCATTCTCCCAGTCAGTGCTGCACCACCCCATGTAAAAAAGTTGTCTATTGTAGTAGGACATAAATGGTAACACACTACAACCACCAAACTATGTGGCAAAAATTTAGCGCTACCTTTTTAATCACACCTTACCTCTCAACCCATGAGGCATCCATAGGGGTGAAATATAACCAACAATCTATCTCACCAAACCTACCCTCTCACTTTTATGCTTAGCATCTCACATAGTGCGTCTGTCACACGCTAATCTCAATTGATGATCATACCCTTCTATAGAAACATAAGCTAAATATATTGGGCCAAAAAGAACTCGGTGGATGGACATTGCTAAAATATCCACCATGACACCTCTCACCACTGCTTGCTCTAACTGGGGCTACACTACACGTCTACCGACTCTAGGTGTGGTTAAGGATACTATGGCATAGTAGGATACATAAAAGTCCTACACCAATGCCTTTCTATACGAACCCAGGGGTCTAGTCATCCACCCCAACAAGTACCAATCAAATGTAGACTGCAAGTATGGTACTCTAGCTAAACTAGCTAAGTTAATCTGTTTCTCCTCCCAGATAGCCCTCTAGGGTTGATCTGCCTTAGTTATAAATATGTCTCGCTCATAAATAGTTTGGAGACCCTTAGTAAACTATCTTGGGTTTACCTCATTAATAGGATCAACCAAGATATAAGTAGGGTCAGAAACCTGGTTTGTCTATGCTAGTGGCTCCTGATGGGATGTTTGTACTGTACCCTCCTCAGAATAGGGTACAATAGATGCTGGCTCAGTGACTGGTGCTATGGAATCATCCTGGGACTTACTTAGACTGGGAGTCCTATGTAGCTGTCTCTAGAAGTGGTTCAGACTCTACCTCCTCCTCCTACTCATCTTCTCCCTTCTCAAGTTTGGGAGAGTGTGGCAGTGACATCCTGGCCGACTTTATCCTAGGCCAAAAACCTAGTCTATTGGGTGTGGATGTCTGTGCTCTGAGTTGAGTTAAAGTGGGCTGTGTGCCCTACTGTGACTATGTTGTGAGCTGGATGCCCAAAGTCTCTTTAATAATATATACTTCATATTAGCCTATCTATGGCCCATAGTCCGTGGGTGAGATACTCTGGTTGGGGCTATAAGATATTTCTCCACCAATCCATTATGCTCAAGGGATTCGTCCCTTTGCCTCGGTGGTCCTGCCTTCATCTTGGAAGCCTTTGGTGCCATATGTACCTAATTAACTAAGTTTTGTCCTTCAAAGATAGTAAAAGATTGCAAAGTTTAAAGAAAAACTAAAAATTCTAAAACTTTGAGTTTATCCTAAATTTTCCATCCCCTTAACCTGTACTCACTCCTAATACATCCTATTTTTGGACATTCATCTAGGATCAACTTTAAGACACAATTATGGCATACAAAACTCTTGGGATTCCCCAACCTTTTCAACTTCTCCTTCCATTTTGGGGCATAATTATAGGGTATTAATTTAAGATCAATGCACCAAGTTAAGTTTTTAGTCTAATTATAGGCTCCTAAATACAAGTTTGTTGAATTTTAAATATTTTACGTGCAACTGAACATATCAACTCACTTATTTCAGATTTAGCACAATGTAGTAGTATTGGAGCCAAGAATATTTATCTTTTCTATTTTAATAACCAGAAGCAAAACTTGAAAAGAGGAAGAAACCCTAGCTTTGATGCGCAATATGTACAATTAGGACAAGTTGGTATCGATCCAAATTAATGTTCTTACCTTATATGAAGTGTGGGGGATGTGGGAAGGTTTGAATTTTAGAGGGAATTGAGATTTAGTGGGGTTTAGGGTCAATTTTAGGGCTTAAATAGCCCTAGAGGTGCCGAGTTTAGGCTGGTTAGGGTCGGGTTTTGCCTATTTTCTTTTAAAAAACTGGGCCCAAAATTTTGGCACTTATGGCACCAACTACGAGTCGTAGGTGGCCAAAATATTTTCGGCCCTATTCTTGTTCTCTGGATTTTTCATTCAGACACTTATTATTCTACTTATGAGGTCGTAAGTGGTATTTACGACATCATAAGTATGTTCAAAAGTTAAAGTCTAGAGATCCCAAAAGATCCTCAAAATTTCTTTTTGAAATTCAATGCATAATTTACCTGGCCTGAGTGGGACCTATGGCATTCATGAGTTGGTCACGAATTCCCCTTTCTTAGAATATTCTAAATTAAGCAATGTATTCCCATGTTCTAGGTTGTTCCTCATGCTATTTTACCTACAAAAAAAAAACAATGTGAATTCTAAAATAATGGGTTGCCTCCCATCCAATGCTTGATTTAACATCGCGATGCGCTATGACTAAGTTGATTACTTAGACTTCACCAACAAGCCTAGGGATTGCCTTCCATGAAGTGCTTGATTTAACATCACAGCACAATACGGGTACTTTGATTACTCAAAGAGTACCTTCCTAGGTCATCAATACAATGAATAGATGACACCACCCTCATGTCAGTTGGATGCTTCATAGTAATTCAGATGTTGAATGGGACTTCCTCATTACTACTCTAAACTTAAGCTCTCCCTTCTGCATATTAACCATCACTCTACCCGTGGCCATGAATGGTCTTCCAATATGATGGGCATCTCAAAGTTAACCTCACAATCCAAAATGACAAAGTCAGCCAAAAAATAAATTTGTCAACTTTTACCAAAACATCGAATGATATGACCACGAGTTTCCTTACTGTATGGTCTGCCATTAACAACCGCATAGTAATTGGTTATGAAAGGTTCAAGCCCAACTATTTAAACACAGCTAGCTACATCAAATTAATGCTGACTCCTAAGTCACTTAATGCTTTAGAAAATCTGGATGTACCGATGGTACATGGGATCGTGAGTGCTCCAGGATCACCCTTTTTCTGTGTTAGAGATCTAGAAGTAACTTCATTATAGTAGTGCAATCCCCTAACATACTCCAAACTCACAACTCTCTTATTTATTACCAACTCTTTCATAAACTTGGCATACCCTGGCATCTGCTCCAAAGCCTCAAGAAGAAGAATATTCAAGCTCAATTTTTTTAGCATGACAATGACTTTCTTGAAATTCCCTTATTCCTTATTCTGCTTTATCCTTTGAGGAAAATATAGAGAAGGTCATGGAATTTACTTTACTACAGGCTCATCAACCTTTTTCTTATCTTTTTCCTTCTCAGCACTATCATCAACACCTATCGCCTTCTCTGACTCCACATTAGATATCTCAACAACCACAATATTATCATTCCTCGGCTCATCAATAGTAGTCCAATCTGGATAAATAGTAAACTTACCACTCCGATTAGTGATATCTAGACACTAACCATTTTTCTTAGGATTTTACACTGTGTTGCTAGGAAGGTACCGACTATCTATAATTCAACATTGTAGATATTTGTCCAAACTGTAGCTCTAATTGCTTTATCACTGTGGCATGTGACTTCACTTTTTGAGTCAATTCTAAAATATCTTCCCTAATCTTCTTAAGGTAAGTTTCCAGAATTTTTGACCCTTAATAAGCTTGGACAACATATCCTCCATCCTCGATTCAGTATAATGACTTTCTAGTGGAACATATCTATCCCCCTTCTCCTTGTAATCATCCTTACAATGCCATTCACCATAACACTTCCTATTCTAATTTTTGTACCTATCTTCATAATAGTTTCAACCTTTGTTTCCTTTCCTCTTGGCTTGAATACCAACTAAATATCAATCTAGATACTTGTCCTGCTCTTCTTAATCAGAATCATAAGATTTAGAGGACTTACCCTATGAACCTACTGCATTTACCTTCTCAGAATTCATTATTGTGAACTGCTTCGTTAATTTCCTAATATTAGTTCTAAGCTATGTAATCTCTTGTGCCACATAATCATCCACCACTATATGCTCGTTGAAATCCCCAATGGCATAATTTTCAACACTCCTACCCGCCTCCAAAGTATTCTATTCTCAGTTAGTGAGAGAGATCTGGTCTAAAATATCTTATGCTATTTCCCAATGTAGATGCATGAACGCTCCATCAGTGATTGTATCTGCCATATCTTGGGAACTAATAGTCATGACTCGATAAAAGATCTCAAGCAAGTTTGTCCTAAAATGTGATGATTAGGTACTATGCTCAACTTCATCTTAAATTGGAACCATGACTCATACATCGACTCATAATGTAGCTGTCTGAAGTTATATATCTCATTTTCAACTATGATATTCTATCTAGAGGGAAGAAATGATCTAAGAACATCCTCTACAACTTATTCCAAGTAGTAATTGAACCTTAAGAAAGTTCCCCTAACCACAATATAGCTTCACCGGTTAAAGAAAAAAGGGAACAACATGAGTCTTAGAGATTCCTGATCTACCCTCGATATAGTGTATGATGTGAAAATCCCAATGAAGTTTGTGAGGTACATGTTTGCATTGCCTGTAGGCATACCAACAAATATACCCTTAAGGTTCAATAGCTGGATCATGGCACTAGTAATATTAAACTTCATATTTGGTGGTAGCATAGGTGGAATGATAGCTCCAGTCTCGGCAAACTCAATGTATCCCAAGTCCTCATTTGGATCATCATATAGTATTGATAGGTTGGGATGACTTGAGCTCTACCATATTTAGCTCTATCCCGATTTCAGTCGAGTGCTGCTCGATGATTTGCTTTTTATCTCTTCCTAGCTAGCTCTGCCTCCCGATCTACACGCTGGGCTTCTGTATCCCTCCTCTAGTTAGCTGCTTCTACTAACAATTCCTTTAGTTGTTGATCAAAAATGTCCTGCACTCTAGGATGAGGATGAGGGACAACATTAGGATCATCCCTAACCCTTTTAAGATTACCTTCATATATGTGCTCTGTCATTGTATGATTTGGCAGTAAAATTCTCTTTGGGTTAGGATTCAGTATTAGTAAGGGAATGCCTTGACTCCTAGTGTTAGGCATACAATAGTGTACACCTAACTAAGAACAGGAAACAAAAATAAAAAAAACTTGAGCAACTTTAATCAATAATCATCTAATCCCCAGCAACGATGCCAAAATTTTGATATCACCCAAATCTACCCCTCAAATAGAAGTTAAAGTGGTCGATGTAAAATATAGTAATCCAACTCAACTTGGGTTCAAATCCACAGGGAGTACGTAAACTGTATCTTAAACTTGTTAAAATCACCAGCAAATACTGAAAAGTAAATGGGGTTTTTATAGCTGTAAATAATCGACAATTACAGAACTCAATTTAGATTGTAATCAATTAGAAATGAACACAAGGAATGTGTCCCCCCGGCTTCTCAACTTAGTTGATTTATCATGCTTTGTTGAACCAACCCAATATCTTGCATGTAGAACTGATAAGTTATGTACCATCAATTGTCTTGTGGACTCACTGACGGATTTCACCGGTTACCTTTTGAGTTTTAGGATGTGGCCTTACTAACCATTATCATAGATACCAATTATCTATTACCTCTTGAATCTCAAGTTATTAGATGAAAGATAATCGTCTTAAGTAGATGATGCTGATTAGCCTAGATTGATAATTAATCTTTAAATTACTATTGTGATTATCTTTTTCTAATTCCTACTATTCTTGTGAAGTAAGTAGTGATATATTATATGGTATCATAGTATTTGCAACCGCTAAGAAATCTATTAAACTGAAGACAACCATAATACATTCAAGAACACTGGTTCAGAACAACTTTGCACTTTCCCTACTTTGTCAATCCTCCAGTGTTCCCACAACACTAACTAAGGGATTTAGTCACTCATTATTATGAAATTATCAATGGAACTCATTACTGAAAGCACTAAACTGTAACACCCCAATTTTGTGAACCAAAATGGTACACGGTGCTTATGACCCCGAAGGACCACAAGCTAACCCATGACTGATACCTATACCTGTACACTGCATAATATATATGTAAAATACAAAAAACATGAACAATAGGCCATAAGGTTCAACTGAATAAAGTGTCTGACAAAATATAACATCCATATGGGTGACAAATAACCTAAACAACTAAAGTCTGAATCAAATCTGAACTAAAATTGAAAGCCTCTAAATACTTTCTGAAATAAGGAGTTGAAGGAATATGTCTCCAACTAACTCTGTCTAACCAAACTAAACTGAAATAATAAATAAAATAAAATAATATCATCCTCAGATGGATAAGGACTCACTGCCACTCTGCGTACTGGAATGCTACTGATACTGCTGATCTGGAACTCGTGACTCTGAGCCTATGGTGTGACATATAAGAAAACACCATAGCGCAAATGCGTTAGTACAACTGGAAGTACTGAGTATATGAGTGAGGTAGGCTAAATGCAAAAGGGTTTACATGCATGAGCAATGCTAACCGACTGACTAATATGAATGTGAGAGTACAAGCATGCAGACATAGTAATTGAGATCGTGAATACGTGATATCTGGATCTGTAAGCTAATACATGGTTTACTATTATCTAACATGACTGATACTAGAATTCTGATAACATGGATGACGGGTTTGACAATCCTGAATCTAATAGAACTACCTGAGTTCCGTACTGTAACTGAATTGACTGTAATTGGCAGTCCTAGTATACTAAAATTTAAAGAAATATCTTAGTTATTTTAGTGAGATTGGGAAAGAAACTGTGGGAGGTAGTTGCTTAACCGACATGCCCTAATAACAGATATAGCTAGGTTGGGGTCCAATATCTGCCCTGATTGGAAGGGAGTCAATACCGCGCCACTGGTAAGGACAGCTGTGAGTGACCCTTGGCTGGCAGGTACTCAAATGAGAATGGTGGGGAACCCTAAACTGACAGGTTAAGCCACCTTATCAACCCTAATCTGTTAGGTTGAGATGTCTTAACCTACACTGGCTACACAGTTCTGGAACACAAGGATGACTACTAAGAATCACACCTTAAACTGGCAGGTGAGTTCCCATCCTTGGGTTCACTCGATGCTAACTTCTACTCCCATCTGAAGAGACTAAACATGATTTAACTAGATGTACATGGACTGAGTAACTGACTTCTGTTGATTGACGAAATAGTACTACTATCTGAGAATTTATTGAGATCATGAGATTTGTGAGATTTCCTGAGTCACATGACTGACTGAGTTCTATAGATCATGTCTTGACTGAGATTATTGTGATAACATGACATGGCTCTAGGCACACAACTATATTTTTTGGGTACTAGTACCCCCAGGACTCAATGGAAGGAAACTGACACACATAAATGACTTGATCATAAAATGGAGTCCACAATTCACCATATCATAAGTATGGCATTTCACACTAAGCATAGTTCTCAATATCTTACGTATGGAAGGGAAATTCATACAATATGTGTATACTTGCATAGCTTCAATATCATGCTCAATCCATATCACAACAACGACACATATCAATCATGTGGAATTCATGTGAAATCATAAAGCATAAAGCATGGACTTGTCATTTAAGCACTATTAAATAATGGGACATGAATTCTATCATCCTAGGCCTTTTATCAAACACTTTGCATGCATTCTTTTAGCTTAGGTGTGTTTTCATGAATTTCCCTGTTTTAAACCGCATAAAGTTCATGGATTTTAACTAACGAACACATATACTTCCTGAAAACATCTTTAGATATAATATTGAAACTTAAACAACAATCATCATCATGAACATTGTTATGTCACAACAAGACAATCACAATATAATATTTAAAACATTGTTCTTGAGCTCTATGAACGAAATGGATCCATAGATGAACACTATGTATACCTTAGATGGAAATTCTTGATGATTGATGGAGAAATTTGCTTGAACTTGAACCCCCAATTGAAAACCCTAATGTGTTCTTGAGAGGATTTTGAGAGAAAGAGTATGCTTTGGTGAAATAAGGGATTAATTTTGTGTTTATGGAATATATATAGGGGTGGAAAGATGACCCAAATACCCCTCTAGATGCGTCATTTAATTTCTTTGAAAATTACCCGATTTGGGCCCCCGGCTTAATGCGGAGATATCACGTTGCCTCCTATTTGTGACCTGGAAACTCACCGTGATACGGTGGATTAGTGGAGAGACACTGAAAATTGGCAAACGTCATTTTGGCTTACGGCTTGACGCGCCACTAACTGAAATGATGCTGCTGAAACTTTAAATCGCCATAACTTCTTCACTGGGTGTCCGTTTTAGACGAATTTGGTATTGACAGAAAGCTTATTCAATTCTTTACAACTTGGAGGGTATAAATCTGTCAAAGTACCACCTATAAACCAAGTTATT
The DNA here is from genome assembly GCF_002878395.1 of Capsicum annuum. Classification (NCBI taxonomy): domain Eukaryota; kingdom Viridiplantae; phylum Streptophyta; class Magnoliopsida; order Solanales; family Solanaceae; genus Capsicum; species Capsicum annuum. The sequence continues at coordinate 146,423,307 of NC_061116.1, read as the reverse complement.
CTTGTTCAAAGATGACCTATGTGAAATCACACACAAAAACTTGGTGGATTCAAAAGTTCTTAGCTTGGCTTACTCTAAGTGACTCTTATGAACATGCTTAACACATCATAAGCTCTATTATCACTAGGATACTCATCCTAAATCATGTACTCAAATATGAATCACAGGATAGGAGGTTTCATGTGTAGGAACAACGGTTCATTTTCTAGCTTAGAAATATATGGGGTATTACAATATCTCCCCTTTGGAAACATTCATCCTCAAATGAGACTGACTAAAATGGGGAGAGATGATAAACTAGAGTACGTACAAGACATACAGTACTAGAACATTATCTCATGATAGACATGACTGATAACCTAAACATATCATGCTGGACATGCATATCTGATGTATGAGTAATTAATTCATGAATGTATGACTGAGATTTCTGATAACTGAGTTCTCCCAATGAGAATGTATATTTGATGCATGATTATACACTAGACTGATACATGAATGCATGACTGAATATGAAATGGTTTTTGATACTAGGTTTGTGATAAAACGTTAGCATGAACTGAATACCAAGTTGTATAGAATACTGTACGGGAAACTAAATAAGCTTAAAGAGAACTGTTACCTTGAGGTTGATCTAGATTGGCGAAGAAGAGGTGAGGATACTTGGTACGCATGTTTACTTCTGCTTCCCAAGTATCTCCCTCAATGGACAGATTTTGCCTAAGAAATTTGACAAGAGGGACTACTTTGTTCCTCAGTCTACGAGTCTAATAGTCTAGAATTTCGATAGAAATTTCCTCATAGAAGGACTGTTTTGACTGTCAATGCTCTGAATAAGGACTACGACTGATGGATCACCTACACACTTCTTGAGCAAAGATACATGAAAGACTGGATGAACTGAGACTAGATCTGAAGAAAATTTGAGCTCATAGGCTACCTTACCTAAGCGACTAAGAATCTTGAAGGGACCAACATATCGGGGATTGAGTTTTCCCTTCTTGTCGAACCGCTTCATTCCCTTCATGGGAGAGATATTTAGATAGACATAGTCATCAACCTCGAACTCGAGATCCCTTCTACAAATGTTAGCATACGACTTCTGTCAGCTCTGAGCAGCCTGGAGTCATTCTCTGATTAACTATACTTTCTCTAAGGCGTCGACTACTAAGCAAGGCCCTATGACTGAGGCCTCACTAACTTCATACCACCCGATTGGAGATTTGTAACTCCTACCATAGAGAGCTTCGAATGGATCTATTTTAATAATAATAGCTATTATTTTATGCAAACTCAATCAAAGGCAAGTGGTCATCCCAACTTCCCTTGAAATCAATTACACACGCCCTTAGTATATCTTCAAGAGTCTGAATGGTCCTTTCTGCTTGACCATCTGTCTGAGGATGACAAGCTGTACTGAGATAAACTTGGGTACCAAGACTATTTTGGAATTCTTTCCAGAAGTGAGAGGTGAAATGGGTACCTCTGTATGAGATGATAGATAATGGAACACTATGTAATCTGACCAACTCTCTGATATAGAGTTTGGCGTAATCATCGGCTGAATAAAAGGTATGGACTGGAAGGAAATGGGCTGACTTGGTCATTCTATCTACAATAACCTAAACTGAACCATGCTAATGACGAGTTCGAGACAAACTCATTACGAAGTCCATGTTTACTTCTTCCCACTTCCAAGTAGGAATGGTCAACTCCTGCATGGAACCACTAGGTTTTTGATGCTCTATCTTAACCTCTTACATGTAGGGCACTCAGCCACAAATTCTACAATATATCTCTTTATCTCACTCTATAATAGATCTCCCGTAGGTCGCGGTATATCTTAGTGGCCCTTAGATGAATAGAGTATCACCCTCCATGCGCTTCTATAAGAATTCACTACTTTAAATCATCTATACCTGGAACACAGAGACGACCCTGACAATGAATGACACCATCTCCCCCTAGGGAGAAAACCTCTACTTTCTGATTCTGAACTGACTTTTTTAGGTTGACAAGGCTAGGATCCCTGTCTTGCTTTTCTTTCACCTCAGAAACTAGAGATGACTCTGAACTATCCTGAACATATAACCATCCTCTAAAGAATCAACTAAGCGAACACCTAGTCTGGTAATCTGATGGATTTCCTGAGCTATTTTTTTCTTGCTATCCTCAACATGAGAAACACTACCTATGAAGAGTCTACTGAGAGCATCAGCCACAACGTTGGCCTTATTCGGATGATAAAGGACACTCATGTCATAATCTTTCAAGAGCTCTAAGAACCTTCTCTGACGAAGATTGAGATCTTTCTGAGAAAAGACATATTGGAGACTCTTATGATCTGTGAAGACATCTATATAAACTCCATATCGATAATGCTGCCAAATCTTTAAGGAAAATACTACGGCTGCTAACTAAAGATCATGAGTAGGATAATTCTTCTCATGGGGCTTTAACTGCCTGGAGGCGTAGGCTATGACCTTACCATGCTGCATGAGGACACAACCCAAACCTAATATAGATGTATCACAGTATACTACAAACCCATCTGAACCATCTGAGAGAGCTAAGACTGGAGCTGAGGTAAGTCGAGTCTTCAATTCCTGAAAACTCTTCTCGCAAGGAACTGACCACTGAAACATGACTTTTTTCTGAGTCAATCTAGACATGGAGGATGCAATAGAAGAAAATCCCTCAATAAACCGCCTGTAATAGCCATCCAAACCCAAGAAACTCCTGATATCTGATAGAGAGACAAGGCGAGGCCAGTTTCTTACCGCTTCGATCTTCTGAGAAACTACTCTAATGCTATCACCGGAAATAATATGGCCAAGGAATGCTACTGACCTTAGCCAAAACTCGCACTTACTAAATTTGGCAAATAACTGGTGATCTCTGAGAGTCTGAAGAATAATTCTGAGATAGTCTGAATGATCATGCTCTATGCGGAAATAGACTAGGATATTATCTGTGAAGACTATGGCGAACATGTCCAAGTACTGCTTGAACACACGGTTCATCAAGTCCATGAAAGTGGCTGGGGCATTGGTAAGATCAAAGGACATAACTAGAAATTCAAAGTGACTATGCCGAGTATTAAAAACTGTCTTCGATATGTCACATTCTATAACTCTGAGCTGATGATAGCCTGATCTGAGGTCTATCTTGGAAAAATAACTGGCACCCTAAAGTTGGTCAAACAAGTCATTTATTCTGGGAAAAGGATACTTGTTCTTGACCATAACTTTGTTGAGCTAATGGTAATCAATACACATCCTGAGAGAACCATCTTTCTTGTGCACGAATAAGATTGGTGTGCCTCACGGGGAAATACTAGGTCTAATGAATCCCTTATCTAAGAGATTCTTCAACTGTTCTTTCTGTTCTTTGGGTTTTACTGGTGCCATTCTGTATGGCAGAATAGAAATAGGCTGAGTATCTGGAATAAGGTTAATGCCAAAGTCTATTTCCCTTTTGGGAGGAATGCCTGGAAGGTCTTTGGGAAAGACATCTGAATATTTGTTAACCACTGGAACTGATTCAAAGCTAGGAGATTCAGAACTAGAGTCTTTAACATGAACGAGATGATAAACACATCCCTTAGAAATCATTTTCCTTGCCCGAAGGTAGAAAATAAGCTGACCGCTGAAAGATAAAGTACTACCCTTCCACTCTAGGATGGGCTCATTCGGGAACTGAAATTGAACTATCCTATTCCTGCAATCGACTGTGGCATAGCAGGAATGAAGCCAATCCATACCAAGAATGACATCAAAATTAGTCATCTCTAACTCGACTAAATTTGCTGACATGGCTTTCTGAAATATCATAACCGGGCAGTTCCTGTATACCCACCAAGCTATGATGGTTTTACCCACTGGGGTAGAGACTGAAAAGGGATCTGCTAAAATTTCGGGACTGATTCTAAAATCGCCTGCTATATAAGGAGTAACAAAAGACAAAGATGCACCTGGATTTAGCAAAGCATAAACATGAACATAAAAAATCTGTAACGTACCAGTAACAACATCAGGAGAATTTTTTTGATCCTGTCGGGTCTGAAGAGCATAGAGTCTGTTTGGGCGTTGCCCACTAGCAGCACTGGAAGTGGCACCCTGCTGATTTAGGCGATCGGACTGGGCTGTGGAATAATTCTGCTGACCCTGTCGACTCGACTGCGGACGCTATCTAATTATGTAGCCTAGCTTGCCACAACTAAAACAAGCATCACTACCAGCTCTACTGGTACCCTTGTGGTTCTTACCACAAGTCTGACTTAGGGAATTAGTTCAGGCACTGCTGACACTGCCCTGATACTTAGAGCCTGAAGCTCGATCTCTGTTGCCATCTTTGAATTTTGGCACTGGGGCACTGGCGGAGGAAGGAGCTGAAACTGCTGGCTTAGGATGGAACTGCAAATAGTTTCCTCCTTCTGATTTGGGTTAAGCAAAACTGAAATTGCCTGATCTTGCTCTCTTGTTTTGCCTCTCCCTAGTCCTAATCTTCTGCTCCTCTATTTGCTGAGCATGGGTCATGAGCCTGGCTAAAGTCATATCATTGTTCAGCATCGTATACCTACAATCATTTACCATGCTATCATTTACTCCCGACATGAACTTGCTCATCTTAGCCCTGTTGTCTGCAACTACTTGAGGGGCATATCTGGCTAGCTAGTAAATCTGAGAGAATAATCTTTAATGATCATATTTCCCTACCCGAGGTTGATAAACTCAAGAAATTTTGCCTCCCTCAGCTCTTAGGGAAAGAATCTGTCTAAGAAAGCCGTGACAAATTCCTCCCACTCAAAGGGACCTGCATTCTCTAAACTCTCAGACTTCCACTGCTGTACCAAGTATGAGCCACATCTTGAAACTGGTACGTGGCTAACTTAGCACTCTGACAAAAAGTAACTCCCATGATGTCTATGACCTTCTGGACTTGGTCAATGAATTCCTGAGGGTCTTCATCAGACTTAGACCTGAAGAAAGATGGAGGATTCATTCGAGTGAAGTCCCAAATCCTAGATGCAGCTGAGTTGGTCACTGGATTGGCTGGAATAACTGGTGGCCATTCATTTTAGGTAGCCATATACTGAAAAAATGTGGTGAATGCAACCCTAAACTCCGCATGAGAAACATATTCGCCCAAAGCATCTTTGGGCTGAGGAGCGGGCTGGTTTCTTCTCTTTGGAGGCATATTCTGAAATAAGATAAGAACGGATTAGACTAAGAGTTTAAATTGAGATTATGCTCACTAGCACGACATGAATATTGAAAGAGGGGAAACTGTTCCTAAAACATCTCATAGCCTCTTGCACATAAATGTGGCGCGCAACACACCCATGAACAAGACTCTACTAGATACGACTTTCAGACTTCCTAGGACTCTATTGAACCTTAGGCTCTGAGACCAAGTTTGTAACACCTCAATTTCTAAACCAGAATTCTACACTATGCTTATGACCCCTAAGGACCACAAGCAAATCCATGACTGATATCTTTACCTGTACATTGCATTATATACATGTAAAATGCGGAAAACATGAACAATAGGCCATAAGGTTCAACTGAATAAAGTGTCTGACAAAACATAACATCCATATGGGTGACAACTACCCTAAACAACTGAAGTCTGAATAAAATCTGAACTAAATCTGAAAGCCTCTAAGTACTGTCTGACATAAGGAGTTGAGGGAACATGTCTCCAACTAACTCCATCTAACAAAATTAAACTGAAATAATGATTGAAATAAAATAATATCATCCTCGGATAGATGAGGACTCACTGCCACCCTGCGTACTGGAATGCTACTGCTACTGCTGATCTGGAACTCGTGACTCTGAGCCTATGGTGTAACATATAAGAAAGCACCGTAGTATAAATGGGTCAGTACAACTGAAAGTACTGAGTACATGAGTGAGGTAGGCTAAATGCAAAAGGGTTTACATGGATGAGCAATGCTAACTGACTGACTAATATAAACGTGAGAGTGCAAGCATGCATACATAGTAACTGAGATCGTGAATACATGATATCTAGATTTGTATGCTAATACATGGTTTATTGTTATCTAACATGACTGATACTAGAATTCTGATAACATGGATGACTGTGTCTGACAGTCCTGAATCTGATGAAACTACTTAAGTTCCGTACTGTAACTGAATTAACTGTAACTTACAGTCCTGGTATACTGAAATTTGAAGAACTATCTGAGTTCTTTTACTGACACTGGGACTGAAATTATGGGAGGTAGTTTCTTAATCGACATACCCCAATAACCCATACAGTTAGGTTGGGGTTAATCTCTGCCCTGACTGGAAGGGTGTCAATACCGCACCACTGGTAAGGACAGCTATGAATGACCCTTATCTGGTAGGTACTCAAATGAGAATGGTGGGAACCCTAAACTGACAGGTTAAGCCACTTCATCAACCCTAATCTGGCAGGTTAAGATGTCTCAATCTACGTTGGCTACGTAGTTCTAGAACACAAGGATGACTACTAAGAATCACACCCTAAACTGGAAGGTGAGTTCCCATCCTTGGGTTCACTCGGTGCTAACTTCTACTCCCATCTGAAGAGACTGAACATGATTTAACTGGCTGTTCATGGACTGAGTAACTGACTTCCGTTGACTGACGAAATAGTACTACTATCTGACAATTTATTGAGATCATAAGATTTCTAAGATTTCCTGAGTCACATGACTGACTGAGTTCTATAGATCATGGCTTGACTGAGATTATCGTGATAACGTGACATAGCTCTAGTCACACAACTATATTTCTTGGGTACTAGTACCTCCAGGACTTGATGGAAGGAAACTTACACACATAACTGACTTGATCATAAAATGGAGTCCATAATTCACCATATCATAAGTAGGGGATTTCATACTAAGCATAGTTCTCAACATCTTACATATGGAAGGAAAATTCATACAACATGTGTATACTTGAATAGCTTCAATATCATGCTCAATCCATATCACAACAACGGCACATATCAATCACGTGGAATTCATTTGAAATCATAAAGCATAGAGCATGGACTTGTCATTTAAGCACTATTAAATCATAGGACATGAATTCTATCATCCTAGGCCTTTTATCAAACACTTTGCATGCATTCTTTTAGCTTAGGTGTGTTTCATGAATTTCCCCATTTTAAACGACATAAAGTTCATAGATTTCAACTAACGAACACATATAGTTCATGAAAACACCTTTAGATATCATCTTGAAACTTAAACAACAATCATCATCATAAACATGGTCATATCACAACAAGACAATCATAATATAATATTTAAAACATGGTTCTTGAGCTCTATGAACGAAATGGATCCATAGATGAACACTAAGCAAACCTTAGATGGAAATTCTTGATGATTGATGGAGAAATTTGCTTGAACTTGAATCCCCAATTGAAAATCCTAATGTGTTCTTGAGAGGATTTTGAGAGAAAGAGTATGTTTTGGTGAAATAAGGGCTTAATTCTGTGTTTATGGAATCTATATAGGGGTGGAAAGATGACCCAAATACTCCTCTAGATGCGTCATTTAATTTCTGTGAAAATTACCTGATTTGGGTCCCCAACATGACACGGAGATATCGCGTTGCCCTCTGTTTGTGAAATAGAAACTCACCACGATACGGTGGAATCATGGAGAGACACTGAAAATTGACAAACGTCATTTTGGCTTACGGCATAACGCGCCACTGACTGAATTGACGCTGCTAAAACTTTAAATCGCCATAACTTCTTCACCGAGTGTCCGTTTTAGACGAATTTGGTATTGACAGAAAGCTTATTCAATTCTTTACAACTTGGAGGGTATAAATCTGTCAAAGTACCACCTATAAGCCAAGTTATTCTTGTTCAAAGATGACCTATGTGAAATCACACACAAAAACTTGGTGGATTCAAAAGTTCATAGCTTGGCTTACTCTAAGTGACTCTTATGAACATGCTTAACACATCATAAGCTCTATTATCACTAGGATACTCATCCTAAATCATGTACTCAAATATGAATCACAGGATAGGAGGTTTCATGTGTAGGAACAACGGTTCATTTTCTAGCTTAGAAATATATGGGGTATTACA
>NC_061116.1:146396205-146412192 GCF_002878395.1 Capsicum annuum | reverse complement strand
AGGAACAACGGTTCATTTTCTAGCTTAGAAATATATGGGGTATTACATAAACAATATCAAAATGATCAAGAAATAAAAACCCAAAGTCTCAAACTGAATTATCAACCAAAATCAAGAATAAAGCAATCCTAAGATCAAAATCAAATCTTGGAATAAAATATATGTTTATAAGTATCAAAGGTGTATGAACTAACTAAAAAACATCAAAAGGGTATATAAAGAGTACAAGGAAACGCTAGGAAACAAAGCCTAAACAAAGAATGAAAACTGAGGCCGTTGGCACTTATTGGTCCACCTATGGGTCCTAGGTGGCACCTACGAGCTATAGGTTGCACCTATGGGCTGTAGGTGAAACCTACAAATGTAGGTGGTCCTACATGGTTGCTAGGGCCTAAAAAATCTTTTGAATACTCTATGAACTTAGCTCTTCCGCAACATATTCTGGCACCTATGGACCATAGGTGGCACGGTCAACTTTTTCTATTTCTAATTTTCTGTTTCTCAACTTCTATGATACATACTCTGGCACCTGCACCTTATAGTTAGTGCATACGGGTCGTAGGTGCCTACTTCAGTGGTCTAAAACTTCAATTTTCACTCCTATTCTTCAAAATAGTTCCAAGACCTAATTTATGCAAAACATAACACAAAACACATCATATCTAACAAAGAGACCTAAGCAACTTGCATATTTTCATTATTTTAAGCATCGAAAGTGCTATGAAACCATAACATTTCAAGCAACGAATAACAAATGAGTCAAAAACATAATGAGAGGAAAAAAATAACCCAAAGCACATATTTGACCTTGTTATTTATAAGATGTTCCATTATATAGTTGTTCCAAATAAATCGAGAATCTATCAGTGTAAAAGAAATTAAAGCAATCTTTTGAGATCATAGTTTATTGTCAACCAACTAAGATATACTGGAAACAAGAAAGCTACTATACATAACTAGCTAACTATAAGCAGTCAAACTACATCATCACAACTATAGGACATCCAAATACTTGTCTTGGTGGAGAAAAATTTTTGGATTCATTACCCAAATCATGCAGTCAGAGAACTGCAGTGTGAACCATAAGTTTCTTACTGTTAAGCATTGAGCATACCATGATATCTTGACAATCAAATGAAAGATGATCAATAATACAAATATTTCAAGTAAATTTTGTGTGGGATATAGAAGGAAACACTTCTAATTGAAAATAATAGCACTATGTATTTAAAAAGCACTTAACTAATAGAATTCAGTTCTAAATGGTAAGCTAAATAGGTTTCATCTGAGAAATATGAAAAAAGATTCTTTCTAAAGATAAATTCCCTTAATATATCATTGAAGAAAGTGATGTAAACTCTTTTTAGGAGTTATATGAGATCGGATCAACATTTGACTTGGTATACACTAAAGAACAAATGACTAAAGTTATAGTCTTTATGATTTTGAAAATATATACCTATGTATAAAATTGATTGTATGCCTAGCTGAACATTAAAGGAAAGCACCACAGTTAATCATGCATCATTATCACTTCCTTAAATATTTTTTACATATACAGAATAATCAAAGCACTAGGTGAGTTCGTCACTAGGACCAATGTAGTAACCAGCTCGAAAGAAAACAATCTTGCACCACACCAATACAAAAACTAAAATAAATCCAAGTAAATACCATTGTATGTCTTTAGTGGAGCAATGAAGAGTTCCTATTAACAAATTCAGATCTAAAAAGATTTTGCAATCATTTGACATATTTTCTTCTCTAATTAAAGTAAATATACATTTGTCTTTTTGTTAATTACAGAAAATGAGTGTTAGATATAAGAATACTTGTAACAGTGATGCATACAGTATGGGCAACAATATATGCACAAGCTACTCTGAGAATTATAAACCATAATAGTATCATGTTTAGGTGACATTCTTAAGATAAAAGAATAACATATATTGAGCTTAAAATTAAAATACACTAAATAGTACCTATATAAAAAAGATAAATTTAGTGGCATAAAAATTAAAAATAGTAAAGAAAAACATCTCTTCATCAAAAAGATGCATAAATATCAAATTAGGAAATATAAAGTCCACTTATTCAACTTAAAAAAATATAAGTTTAGAGAATTCACATCAAAAAACATATCTGACAACTAATTATTTAACCAGTTTAACGCCCATTAAGATAAAAAGAGAGTTAATTCAGAACCTCTTCATGTACAATCATTTTAATATGTTTCTAATTTCATTATGTAAGGGAAAAAGGAAATAGGTGTAGATTACAAAGGTTCCTACCAACCATTTCTACCTAATATCAAAAAAGAAATAGCCTTCAAAAGTAATAGGAGAAGTACATGACCCAGATAGGTGGAGCTATAATGACCTAATTTGAAGTAAAGAAAGAGCATATAAATTATTAGTCTTTGTAGATTCTGAAATACCCATGGTACTTTTTTGACACATTTGTTGATAAGAATAACTTTTAAATTTATCCTCTCTACCATATCATGCTGGCTTAACTTAACCATTTCCTCCCCAACAAAAAATGAGAAAAAGAAATAGATAACCCAGTATGATACTTAATAAGAAAGTTAGACCATAATATAGATAAATAACAATATCCAAAACAAAATAAAATACAACTCCAAAATTTTAAATTTGATATCATGAGTAAAAATCACTAGTACTGATAAAGAGTATAAAAATACTTAAGTCTATCTCCGAATCCTAAAATAAAGACATGATAGATAAGATGAATTTTGACAAGATGAAGTTCGAAACCAAAAATCAAATGAGGAGATCACCCATCCTCCAAATCAGCCTCGATTATAACATGATCTCATGCTCTACAGGTCACACTTGAACTAGGAACTATATCAAAAGGGTATATAAAGTAGGAGTGAGTACGGTCCACTTGTACTCAGTAGGTATCCTCGATCGATTGAGCAAAGAAGAAAACAAAACAAGAAAAGAATACTATGAGAATGCTTTCGCTTTGTCATGACCCGAACTAGGGCTTGGCCGTGATGGGTATCTAAAGTCCCACGTAGACCGGAGATCACACTCTTTACCTAAACTAGACAGCTCAACAACCTTAAGCGTTGGATGAATTCCAAACATATAATAAGATAGAGTAGACTAAAACTAATATTTATTCATAAAATATCTAAACCAATCACTGGTAATCGTACAACCATCCGTCACCGAACCAATCCACCAAAATAACACACCCAAGTTCACTGTAATCCAACAAAGCCTCTATAAATCCAAAGTCAATAACATGTCGGGACATGCCCCCAATAATAACCAAAATAAAGTCTAATGAAATTCTAAGACATAGAATATAAAGACTATGAAATGAATCCTTCCGAAATATGGATGCTCACCACTTCACTGTCAACTCATGAACCAATCAAAAACCTATTCACTGTGCAGGAAAAGTAGAAGAAGTTTTGAGACCTGCATCGCATAGGGATACAATGTCCAAAGATGGTTAGTAGTTGAATTGCTAGCATGTAACTCAGGGATAAAAGAATAAAATAACGCCATCATTCAAAATCAAATCAAATCATCATATGCAATTACCTATATATATGTATATATATATATATATATATATATATATATAGTACCGGGATAGGGAACAAGGCTTGGCATGAATTTTGAAAATCTTAACTTAGGCTGTGTAGCATAACTGTCATATAGCAAGGCACCATGGGCTATATGGGCCTATCTCTCCTCTAACTGAAAGGGCCCCAGTGCGTACTATAGGATATCCATATCCGTATATGCCTTCATGGGGGAATCGAATCTCCTGGCATAATCAAGGTGACTTAGGCACCAATGTATACAATATGGGCAACTCAAGCCTCCCATTCATATATCCATTTAGGGGAATCGAACATCCCAATCATATAAACATCATTGCTGGCTAGCACGGTTTCCATTGTTAGTCCTTTGGACTCCACTTTTATGGCTCGACTACAGATCCTGTTTTAAAGCCCAAACTAAAACATTCATTACACATACACAACCATTAATCCATTTACTTATCAAAGGCATCCTGTTGGTATCATAATACCAACCTCACTTGCAAACGTACAACATGCCATAACTATTATTAATCAACTTTGGGACTCAAACCCATTGTCTAAACAAAGAGATTAATTTATTTCAACATTTAAGGACTTGAACCAATTTATCCAGTTAAGCCACCAAGGTTATGATTCAAATCAATTTATGACCAACAAGACCATCATAAAACAATTTACCAATCATCGCCATTCATAGACCAATGCCTTAGTTCAAAACACAATTCATATATGACAAGATTCTTCTCATTGACATTTTCACAAACAGGTTGAGGGCATACCATTATCAAATCATTATTCAAGCAAAAATCCATCAAGTTAAGGTTATCCATGACCCATTAGTTAAAATCACAATTCCCAAGCATCCACATGTGCAAAACCATTATCAAACATGTATAATCACAATTTAAACCATGACAAAATAATACTCAACATTATGCATTCAAACCCTCAATTATGGTTTTCAAAACCACCATTTATGATTCATGAACAATGTTTAAACATATAATTTTTGTGAACTAACAATGAACGAAGAGTCACATGCCTGAGTTATGAAGATTTACAGAGAGATTTTGATCTTTAAGCCTCTAGGTAACCACCTTAGAGAAATCCTAGCCCAATCTTTCTTGAGAAGTTTTAGAGAGAGTTTAGAAAGCGTTTGATCTTCTAAAGTATAGAATGAATGCCCAATCAGTGTTATATGATGTGGTGTCTTATGGGATTGGAGAGGAAAATATCTAAAATACCCTTAGATTAAAAGCTGTAGGAAACTCATAGGTGGGTATGAGTTGACCCTCCAACTCGTCACCACACCATACGACTAGTACCTTTCCATCGTTACAAGATCAAAAAGTTGGACACCATATTCTGTCCAACATATGAGTCCCTTGACCAACTCAACATCATACCAAATGACTAGTATGGTCTAGTTGTATGTTAGATAGAACAGCAAGGGCTAGACACTAGACAACATATGATTAACCCGACCCTCTCTTCATATCACAATACGACTCGTATGGTGCCTCTCGTGTCTAGGAAAGAATTTGGCTAATCATACACTGACCAACATATGAATTGGGTCCCTATACCTATCACCATAATATATGAGTCATGGTGTGAGTCATATGATGATCAGAAAGTTCAAGACTCTAGAAAATTTGCAAGGGCCAAAGTTTAGGGTGTTTCACGCTTGCATATAGAAAAAATTCCAATAATGTCTTAAACCGTATCTCCTAACAATTCTACAAGTATAATATTATATAGGAATAACTACACACGAATATATGAGAAAAGACTAAATACACAATAATAAACACGTAAATAAAATTGCAAATAATGTAATGTGTTGTAGTAGGATGATAATGATGTAAACGATCACATGACACCTCATATACACCTTTAGAGCATAAGCTTCTAGGACAAGACACATGGGGGATTTGCATCCAATCTACTTTCACAATCTCAATCTCATATCTCAATCAAGCTTACCGGGTATAATCCTCGATCAGGAGTTTTATAAAGTATTTAGTTTTGTTTTAAAATAAATGTTTCTCTATAGTACCAATTCTAAGTATCTAGATAAATGAAATGAGGATGAACGTTAAAAACCAAAGTAATATCATATAATGAATCAGGTCAATGATGCTATCAAATGAGCTCAAATCTTCTTAAATCTCAATATATCATGATATAAACCATCACATGGCACCACATTAATGAATAGTCATGTAAGACATCAATAATATCAGTTCAATCTCCTACTCGGGCATCACAATAAAGATATATGACAATTAATATTCAAATAATACCATTATCAACCCTCATTTGTAATTACCACAATAATCATCTCTCAAGTCAAATATAATATTCTTATAAGCTTCTACTCAAGCATCACAACAATAATAATTTCTCAAGTCAACAATGATACTCAAATAGTCCCCACACGAGCAATACGATACAATAATTATCTTACCATTATGAATCTCACGATGAAATCCCCAACCTAAAGCATATTTTACATGCATAGTTAACTACCCAACCAAGTCTAAAGAAAATTAAGTCATAACCACCTCAAAAAGTCAAAACATATCACAACCCAGAGCTGCCCCTAGTAGAAATAAAGTGCTTAAGGCCTCGAGTGACCCCAAGCTAACCTATGATCTGGTACCTATTGCGAGCACTAAATAAAATAGTAATAGGATAACATGCGTGGAGGATAATTTGATAAAATGCTGGTATGATGTAATACTGAAATATAATTCAACATGTCTGAAATAACTGAATAGACTAAAAACCAATTGACTGTCTATCTGTTTAAAAGCCTCTAAAAATCGTAAGGATTTGATGGGACAAACCCCCAACTAACTCTAATTGACTGAAAATAAAGAGATGCTGAAATATCGGTAAAATATATCATGTCCTCAATAGAAAAGGACTCACCAGTACTGTTGCTGGTTAATGCTAAACTATCTAAGGATGGTTAAGAAATTGAGCGTCTGAACTTATGTTATAAGACAACATAGTTCAAGAGAAAAGTATGCGGTTAGTACTTGAAGTACTGGTATATAAGATAAGGACTAACTGAAATACATAGTGCAACTAAACATAGATGCATGAACGTGTAAAACTGAGAATGCAAGACCAAGTAAGGCATGAACTAAATTTAATCTGTAAAACTGACTGACTGGATAGCTAAAAATCTAACTACTTGGTCAAGCGAACCTGAACTGATTTAGACTGAGTACTGACTGAAAATGTGGGAGCTATTATGTAACCAACATGCCCCAATCTGAGCTAATCAGGGTCCAACTTATAACCCCAATTGGAAGGGTGTCAATACCTTGCCATGAGTACTAACACTGGCAGTGTGGATCCACTAAAATAGTATCCCGAAGGACTAAGGAGTCACCCTCTATTGGCAGGTGCCCCTAAGAGAATGTCAACCCTTAACTAGCAGGAATACCTCTTAAAACTTATGCTTTCTATATAGTTCTAGAACTCAGGGATTGCAACTAAAGTCACACCCTCTACTAGTAGGTGAGCCCCCATCCCTGGGTTTTTTTGGTGCTAAATTCTACTCTCAACTAAACTAACACTGTTTATGACTAAGGTCAACTGAACATCTCAACTGCTGGTGCTCAACATGATCATAACAAACTAAGTATGACAATAAAATCATGAATACACTAACTCATTACTTGAAAAGTCTAAAACATAAGTAAACACATAGGTACCAGGTGTTCATAACCCACTAGCACTGAATGATTATAAAATTCGATAACAACACTTGAAATAGTGACTCGCCAAACTGATAAAGTCCATGAATTTGAATATATGAATTTATTAAACATGGGAGGATAACAATTGCACATAGTTTAATTCATAATTTGATAATCTGACAAGGGAGTAATTGAATATGACATGAGTAGTTGAAATTCAAAGCATGAAGTAATCTAATTTTCATAGGAAAAACATGTTGACATGGATTGAATTCAAATTTCTAAGATGACATAGATTTAATTCATGATTTACATGGATAATTTCATAAAAAAAGATTAAAAATCTATACTTGTACAAAAAGGGATTTCTGGGACTCAATGGATGGAAGGAATCTATTGATGAATTACCCACATACCTCGAATTGCTTGACTTGTGAAGAGATTTTGAAATTTTTTGAGACTTCAAAGATGACTTGGCGAGGGGAATCTTAATCTTGATGATCTTTAAGATGAGAGGAGGAAAGTGTTGTTAATTGACTGAAAATGGAGGAAAATAATGCTTCTTTTTAGGTTATAAGTCATGGATTGAGAGTTAATAGAGGGACAAAGACCAAAAGGCCATTTAATGCAAAAATTGGTCGCAGTCTATACGAGTCAACCATTCGACTCGTATGGTAAAGGTACGACTAAGCTTCCTAACTCGTGAGCTTGGCAGGATCTAAGATAGTACACATTGGTCAATATAAGAGTCTAAACCTACGACTAGTAACATCTCCATATATCTTGTAGCCCCCCACTCGTAACTTGGACAGAATCTTAGGGAACCTACACTGATGAACTCACCACTTCACTTTATACGACTTTTAGGTTGTATGTACAACTCAAGGGAAGGAGTCATACCTAGAACAGAATGTCAGCCAATTCACACTATCTTGGATACGACTCACATGTTGTATGTATGACTCAAGGGAATGAGTCGTATGTAGTACAGTGGAATTTAGGCATATGGTATTACAAAACACGAGCCGAAACCCTTCAACACAAAGACTTTTATTTATGAGATGATTTGGAACAAACCAAATCTATCAAAAATATAATCTACATGTCAAAAAGAATCTAGCGATACTAATATTAGCTACTTTCATTCCAGGTTCAAAAATAATTCAAAAATTGACCTTGAAGAAAAGAGGATAAAACCATAATTTCATTTAAAAATCATGTTTTCCATACCTCACGGATCCTATATATAAAAATCGATCCAAAAATAAGTCGAAATCAAGGTTGAAATCATTGAAAAATCATTTTCTAACTTTACTAGGTAAAACCCCAAAATTCAAGTTTGAAATCCTAGTTTTAAATTTTTTTTGAAGGTGATATCAATGGAAAATAATGAAAATATGATTTTAGAGTTTACCCATAAGAGATTGATGAAATTTCTTTTTAAAATTGTCTCAAAGTCTAAAAATGGTGAAAAAGGGATTTTAGACTAGAAAGGAAATTAAAATCTATCTAGGTGTAATGTATTCTTCATAATTGTGGGGCCCATGCCATAAACACGAATATCAACCTAACCCAAGTTCTGCAAACGCGGTTAAACCATCACCGCCATGATAAAGAATGACTCAAACCCAAACCCACTATCCTTTCGTGAATGCGGCTGCTACCTTATGTTTGTGATGAAAAAAGGTGATCCTTTATGAATGCAGTCCCACCATTGCACCTGCGATAAATAGTATTTCCTTTTTCACAATTAGGACCAAGGGCCCGCAAGCGTGAAGAAAGATTCATGAGGAACTAGATATCTAGAAAACTAGCAGTGTATAAGTCTAGAAATGTCTTAGAACAGACACTTGATATTTATTCAAGACCTCACATAAATAAACCAATAACTCTAGTAGGCTAATCTCGACTTTCCAGACTGAATAAATCCATTAAATTTATCAAAAGAGGTTGTTTTAAATAAGTTAATCCCCGAGACCCCTTTAGGCTAAATTAACTAGTTTCTCATTTAATAGATCAAAACTAAATATAAAGGCTCGGAAACTAAATCAACCCTGATACTAACCTAAAATTAACATTTTGAATCTAACAAAACTAACAAAATCACCATTCGATGCCTGGATCATAAAATATTGATAAAAGTCAAACTATTCACTTATAATAATACTCAAATTCTCAAACTCACTCAAATCAATCCCGAATGCTTTGGGGACCTTGCCAACCATCCCCATAATTTCTAAATAGTATAAATCAACTATGAAAAAGGACAAAATGGTCAAACATAAGAAATCTAAATTTCCACAAGGGGTGTTACATTATCCACCATTAAAATGCATGTTCTTCCTCGAACCAAAAATAAATAAGGTACCTAAAAAGATAAAAGGATGGGGGTATCTACTCCACATATCGGAATTAACCTTATATATCCTCCCCAATCGAGTGATGTCTCTACTAGACCTTAACAAAATTGATATGCCTAAACATCAACTTCCTAGTCTGCCTGTCTTGGATAACAATGAGGTCCTCCTTCAAGGATATGACATGATTAAATAAAATTGAGTCCCACTTGTTTAAATATGAATAATATAAAAGGTATCACTTCAATATGGGAACATAGGATACTGGATGAATAGCAAATAGATGCAGGTAGTTTTTATGCCACATTTCCAAACTTGTCAAGAATCTCAAAAGACCAAATAAATCTAGGACTAAGCTATTCTTTCTTTCCAAATCTCATCACCCCTTTATGGGTGATACCTTCAACAAACCCATTCACCAAACATAGATGCTACATCAGAATCTAGATGGTCAATGTATTTCTTCCACCTGCTTTGGGAAACCACAAGCCTCTGCTAAATCAATCTAACTCTGTCCGTCAAGTCTCTCAAAAAATCAGTGGCCCAAGTCCCAACCTCAAATGAATTAAATCATTCCATGAGGGATCTATACCTCCGATAATACAATGCCTTAAAAGGTTCCATCTGAATGTTAAAATGGTATCTGTTATTATAGGTGAACTCTAATAAGGGAAAGTACTGGTCCCAATAACCATAAAAATCTATGACACACGCTCGAAGCATGTCCCCAAACACTTGAATGGTCTGCTTTAACTATCCATTCATTGAGGGTGAAAAGTTGTACTAATATCAAGATGAGTACCCAACTCACTATAAATGTAACTCCAAAAATTTGTTGTAAAATACATACCTTTATAAGAAACAATAGAGATAGGTACACCGTGTAGTCAAACAATCTCTTAAATGTTAACAAGTATAAATTATGCATACTTAGTCAACCTATCTATAATCACCCAAATAGAATCAAAGTTTCCTAAAGTTGGGGGTAGACTCACCATAATGTCCATAGTGATTCACTCTCTCTTCCACTCTGAAATAGGTATACTCATATTGTACCACCCGATCGCTGATGCTTATATTTCACTTATTGATAAATTAAACACTTGGCCACAAACTCAATAATGTATTTCTTAATCCCACACCACATTTTGTTCACCCTTGAGTAAACAAAATACTTCAAACAACAAGCCTCCTCCAAGATCAGTCTACCCAACCACTAACTCTCAGCACACTAATATGACCACTAATCCTCCAAACATCTTGGGGATCAAGAGATATAGTATTTTTCTTACCACTCAACACTTTATCATGAATCACCTTTAACTTCTCATCATCAAACTAACGAACCTAAATCTGATCCAAGAAAGACCTAGACTCAACATATGCCAAAACATTCCCTGGTGTCAAAATACCAAGCCTAACCAAATGGTTAGATAAATAGTGAAAATCTAAGGCTAAAGAAACTTCCTCGCTAATAGATGAGCCAAACTCCCCATACTCACCTTATTCTAACTCAAATCACCTGCTACAATGTGAGCCTTGGTCAGATGATAAAGAATAGTAAGATAATAATCCACAAGCAGCTCTAACCATCTATGCTGTCTCATATTAATATCTCACTGAATGAACAAATACTGAAGGCTATAATGATTAGTGAAAATATCACAATAAACTCCATACAAGTAGTGCCACCATAATTTTAAGACAAACACAACTGTGACCAACTCTAAATTGTAAG
Source organism: Capsicum annuum (assembly GCF_002878395.1). Classification (NCBI taxonomy): domain Eukaryota; kingdom Viridiplantae; phylum Streptophyta; class Magnoliopsida; order Solanales; family Solanaceae; genus Capsicum; species Capsicum annuum. The sequence continues at coordinate 146,400,792 of NC_061116.1, read as the reverse complement.
TAGGGTATTTTTTCTCATGAGGCTTCAACTGCTGAGAAACATAAATGATCACCTTACCCTTCTACATTAATACACTACCCAAGACAACTTTAGAAGAATCACAAAGTACAGTAAAACCCACACCCTCCCCAAGCAAAGTCGGGATAGAAGCCAAAGTCAGCAACTTCTTAAGCTTTTAAAATCTCTCCTCATAAGCATCCAATCACTGAGAAATAGTCTTTTTATGAGTTAACTTAGTCAAAGTGGATGTAATCTAAAAGAAAATCTGCACTAAGCACCAATAATAGCCTATTAACCCAACAAAACTTTGAATCTCAGTAGCAGAAGTAGGTTTATCCCAATCAAGAACTTCTTCTACCTTTGCTGGATCGACTATAACACTAGACATATGACCAAAGAAAAAGACATATACCAACTAAAACTCTCACTTAGAGAACTTGTAATACAACTTCTCATCTCTCAATCTTTGAAGTATGATCCTCAAATATCTCATATGGTCAACCTCATTTTTAGAATAAACCAAGATTTCATCGATGAAGACAATCACTAAAGAATTATGATAAAGTCGAAATACCAGCTTGTCACCTCCATAAACTATAATAAGCATTTCGGTTATTTTTTATATTTTTGCTTATCTTTGCTATTTGAGCTTCTCCATATTTTCCATAAGTCATTTATAACTTGATGCAATTAACTATTCAATTATTAGGCAGTTCATTTGGTTTTTAGCACCAATTCCCTATTTTGAACTCTTCGTTAGTTCCAAATGGACACCAGGCAAGAACTTTAGTAAAATGATGTTGAATACAAATTCTAACTATTAAAATAGATCTAGAATATTGATTTTAGGCTAGGAATACCTTTGGTTTGGGTTCCAATGCGCCTGAGCTTATTTTAATCTACTGGTTAGAATGTTAAAAATTAAAAAGTATGGGTGTGGGACCCATATTTGATTGAAACGACCTCAGATTGAAAATTTGACTTTGCCAACACATCTGGAATATCGAATTTAGTGGGGTTACATAGTTACTTTGCTAAAATTGGATTCTAAACATGTCCCGATGCATTGGCCAAAACTTGAAAAAATTTAAAGTTTTAGGTGTTATCTGTGATGGAAAGAGATTGTGCAATCGCGTAACGTGCCTTTTGGCGACACACTTAGCACAATTGTGGCCCATTGAGGGAGAATACTGCATCTCCTTACCTGGGGGCCTATAAATAGAACTCAATGTTGTAAATACATCTTTGAGAGCTTAAAACCATAAATAGGTATAATAACTCAAAATTGAGTATTATGGATGACTTAGAATCTTTCTAAACATCTTCTATCACAAATACCTTTGAATTTAAGGTGATAAGCCTTAGCATTCATGATTGAATTTCTTAGTTTGGATCCAAAGCCCCAAAATTCACTTAGGGCTTGATTTTAAACCAAATTTTGCTTGGCTTACACCTATTTCTTGAGGATTATGATTCCTTATTGATGTATGAGTGTCGGGTTGACCTTAGAAATGTATTTTTAATAAGTAGGACCATTAGGGATTTTTGGTTTCATTTTTAGATCTAAAGCATAATAGAGCAATATAGGTATCATTAGACTCGTATTTATAAGTAGATTACTATTTTGATAGTGTAATGGCATTTTTGACTTGTGGAATAAATATGAGTATTTGGTGAATGATGCAAGGTTTTGTAGTTTAGCTTTGTGGTAGGATCTCTCTACTCTTCTTCATAAAAAATGTATGATATATATTGCGTGTGAATGTGAATTTTAAGTTTGAATATGGATAGGATGTCTTTGCATTAAATATTGAAGTTTAGGAATTAGATGAGGGTTTTGACCTATAAGTTCAAATGTGTAACACCCTTTTTGAATCCTATTGTCTTCTCTCTAGATTGAACTAGTTTGTAGTATGGAAATATTGTGATGCTAGGTTTGGGGTGTGGTTTATGTGTTGGAATCATGGTTAGTATAATTAACCTTAGTTAGGCCAGTCTAAAGATCTTAAGATAGTAATTTTGGTTGAATTAACATAAATTCCCATATTTCTAGATGAAGTTCCTATCTTAGGATTGTTTGTCGCTTACTTGACATCTAGAATTTGAACTAGATACCTTACCCTAGTTTGAGGCATAGTTTGCCTAAAGCTGGAAATCAAAGATTAGAAGTGGGATTTTCCAGCCCACTTAGGCCATGACTTGTATTAGCCTTGGGTATTTAATTATGGATGCTAGACTTTGTTAAGACTATTGAGCCTCTAGAATAAGTTTAATTTATGGCTTGGTGAATTATGTTGTTATTTTCCCCAAAAAATGATTAAATGTCTTATGATCGTAATATCCTTATAAAAATAATTTGGGCCTTTAGAGATACCATTTTCTCTAAGTTATGATAATTGGCCTATAGAGATGATAATTGCTCTTAGTTATGATATTTGGCCTATATATATGCTATCCATCTTAGATATGATAGATGGACTATAGAGAAGGTATTCCTCATAGTCATGATGTATGACCTATAAATAGGAGATGCCTCTTAGATGTGAGGTGCTTATTGATATATTACACCTCCTAGATGCGAGATGATCATAAGTAAACTTTATGGCTTATAGATATGTCATGCCTCATAGTTAGGATATGACTTATAAATATGAGATGGCTTATTATTATTATTATTATTATTGACAGGAGTTTTGAATACGTATGAGGTCTTAAGGTCGTGATTATGATGTTATGATTATTTTGGACATAATATTGGGCCAAAGGTCCTGTTATGATAAGAGTTAGATATCCGAGAAGTAATTATCCTTGTAAATAATACAGTTGTAGCTTATGTATATATATGATTATTTACATATCTCTCCGATATGGAATGAAGAAAGATGCGGTATGATGTTTGTGATTACAATATTTGAATACTAGTGATGGCATGAACAGATTCGGTACATTTATGATTATTGTATTGGTTATTGATATGATTCCAATTAGATTTTAATCTTATGATTGTTTTCACTAAAAAAGGGATAAATCCCATTTTTCACCTTAAAATAGATTTCCTTAAAATAATAACTGCATAATTTAATAAACAAGTTAAATATGTAAAAGAGGTTAATAATGATGTTTTTAAAGATTTGAATGAGATATATTTTGATCCATGATTTGACACTACAATTTACTCTGGTCGTGAGTCATTCTGATCATTTCTACACTTTTATAGAGATTTAGTTCGAAGGTTCACTCCGGGCAACAAACTTTTAGATTTACACTCTTTTAGCCATAACTTGAGTTTGTGCACCTATTATATACATACTTACAAAGGATATGATATTGATTATGAATGATGAATTATGGAAATATACTCTACCTTGCTTTTTTTGTATATATTTACTTTAGCCGTCGTAGGAATTACACTCTACTTTAGCCCTCGTGGGGCTTGTCATTTACTTTAGCCCTTGTGAGCCTTGTAATTTACTTTATCCCTTGTGGGGCTTTCCCTCTATTATGTGACATTGGTTTGGATATTATGATGATAAAATTGATACCTGGTAAGGCTCGAGTATATTATGATAATGTGATGTACCCGACAAGGTCGGAGGATATTATGATGATGTGCTGATACCCGACAAGACCAGTGGATATTGTGATGATGATATTGATACTTAAAAAGGCTGGAGGATGTTGTGATGATTATATACTCGACAAAGTCAGAGGTTAATTATGATGATGACAGTTTTGATAGTGATGATTATGGTATTGTGGATTTTATTGCATTCATTCTTACATGCGTATCGCCTATCACCAGTATGTACCTATTTTTATCAGTCGGTATAGGATGGTTGCATAGATATGGGTGATGACTATGCCTTGTGTTATTGTATATTAATTTAACCTTTTAAACCTTGGGCGGTGTGGTACACATAGGCTCGTCTAGTTATTTGGATGTCTAGAGTAGCCGGTTACTCACGCTATTATTGATATTGTTATAATCATTATAATGGCTTGTTTATGACAGATTGGTCATTGATTCAGTATCGAGATTTGAGGTATGTTTTTGGTATCTTCTATCTTACGATCACATTATTATGCATGTTTATTTCATGTTTAGACATATGGATTAGAAACTCTGAGTATGATAGTACTAGATCCTAATAGGATTATAACGAGGCCTTAAAAGTGAAGACATGATGATTTAGGTTATCCCTTTAATTGACTTTATATCTATATATGTATATGTATACACCTAGATATAAGTAGCTATGGATCTACCGTATATCCCTTACTTCTACTCTTCATATTGTATACTTATTACTTGGCCTTAAATATTTATATGTATTTTTCTTCCACTTATATTTTGCATATTGGCCAGTGATATATGGTATAGTATTGAGATTCATGGATATGACTGGAATAGGATAGTTTATACTTGTTACTTCCTTAGTCTTAATATATTAGTTCCTTTGACATGAATAGGATAGTTTATCCTTATAAAACACCCAAAGTCTTGGACCCTTGCAAAATTTCCAAGGTTTTGGACTTTTTGACTTAGTACAACTCAAGAGTACCAATCGTACCCTTGAATATGACTTG
>NC_061116.1:146389182-146393205 GCF_002878395.1 Capsicum annuum | reverse complement strand
GGGAGTCGTACCCGTGGACATGACTTGTTTTAAATTTTAAGCCAAGGTTAGTTTGGATATTTCCTAATACTAAACCCTCATGTCCCCATGTAATATAACCTTTGGTAGACTTTTATAACACTTGTTAAAGGATTAAAACACCTCAACTACTCTCTCAAACTTACTCTTGAAAATTGGAGGCTAGGGCTTCTTCGTGTGTTCTTCAAAGGACTCAAAGGTTGAGATTTATTTCATGAATATTCATGTATAAGGCATGTAATACTTCCCTCATTCTTGTTTCCAACTAAAGACATGTGTATTGTGTTTTAAGCATTAATTTACAAATCATGAATGGTGGTTTTCAGAATATATGTTGGGGGTCTTGATAAATATGGTTTGGTATTAGTTTAAACTATGTTTTTACATTTTTTGGTAATGGTTTCATATATTGGTACTTGTTGGTTATGGTTTAACAAATGGATCTTGAGTAACCCTAATTATGGTAGTTTATGCATTGATTTTGATCTTGGTAAAGGTATGCTCTCAACATGCTTGACAGAATGCCTCAAAGAAAGTTTTCACTCTATTGTTAAACTTTTATTGGAATTTTTGCCTGGTTTGGTTTGGTAATGGAACCCTAAATGGATTTGGATGGTTTTTCATAGTTTAAATGATATAAATGATTCAAATGTTTGGCATGGTCTAAAATGGTTTGGAAATGGTATAAATGGTATACATGGTTTGGAAGGATTAAATGGTAAAGCCTTGGTGGCTATAAAAATAGTTATTCTTGTGGGGCACATGGAATCCCCCAAGTGGTTTAATATGGTAAATAGAAGGGCACTTAAAAGTCCCCTTCAACCTATAAATGGTTGGCTATGGATGATACTTGCAAGTAAGGGTTGGTATGATGATACCAATATCAATGGCCTTGGTTAATAAATGGAAAATGGTTTGGCTATTTGGAAATTGGTTTTAATTAGGCAATAGTGGAGGGTTGTGTTGCAAAGTCATAGAAGGTGGATGTCCCTGGGGGACCAAAATTGGAATCTCATATTTGCCAATATAAGGTTGGCCTTGGTGACCGTGTGAATGATTTTACACTATATTTAGGGAATGTACCCAAGGATTTCTTCCTTGGTCGTGTGGCTACATGAACTGAGGCCCTTTCAGCAGGGGAAGATAAACCTATATAGCCTGTGAGTGGTTTAGGATGTAAAAGCTACACAACCCAGGTAAAGGTTTTAAGGCATTCTAAACCCGATTCTTTTCCTTGGAATGGTTAAATATATATGTATATATGTATATATATGTATATATATGTGTGTATATATATATGTATATATATGTGTGTGTGTATATATATATATATATATATGGCTGTGTGCATACAGATGGTTTTACTTGGCTTTGTAAACGACATTATTTTATCCTTATCCTGAGTACATGCTAGTGTTCACTCACCAACCCATCTTCGGGCAGTTGTATACCCACTTTATGTAGAAACCAACTATTCTACTTCTCCTACTTACTGATTGGATTCGGGGATAGTTGATGTTGGATTGAAGTGGTGAGTTTCCATATTTCATAAGGCATCTATTTCATGTCATTGTTTATTTAAATATCTCTTATCTTTCATAGGCTTTGGTTTTTGGCTATGGTCAGGGGCATGTCCCGACTAGGTACTCTTTGGTTAATCTAGAAGCTTTGTATGGACAACTGTTGACTTAGGTATTGAATAGATGGTTTATATTATATATATATACATACATACATTGGATTATTATAACTGGGTTTGGTTATTGGTTTCTGCCTTGGTTTTTGTTGTTTATTCGGTGGTTAGACTTGATTGGGTTGGTCTCGATTATAGAATTGTCCTAGAGTCATCACATGGTTGGGTACCTTATCTTGTTATATATTCAGACTTTAGCTGACTCAAGGTAAGTCCATAGAGGTTGGGTTAGGTAACGGGGGGCAGTTTTTAATCCTGGTTGGATTTGGGATAGCCCATTATGACAAGGCCCTAGTTCGGGTCGTGTCAAGTTGGTATTAGAGATTTAGGTTTTGGTGTAATAGGGTGTTCACAAAGTCCTGTTGAGTAGAGTATTGCTTATGGGTGTGTCATTCACCATACTTATAATTAGGAGGCTACAAGGCATTTAGGATGTTTCACTTTCTTAGTTATTCTACTTTCGGGCTATGGAGACTAAGGTCTTGAAATCTTCTCTGAATCTTTCTTGGTTCACTCTTTGGATCATGTCTTTTCAACAATCTAAAGTTGTGGAAGATTTCCTGTTCTACTCAAAACAACATGGATGGATCTAGTCTAACTCATGGGGCACAGACCCAATCAGGGGTTGTAGTTTTTAGTTTTCCCAGTGGAGCCCAATCCTTATCATCCTATTTTCTTTATAGATTTTATGGTTGGTAGCACCATGGTTGTTGCGAGGGGGAAGGAATGAATAATTTAGTTATGGTCAGTTGAGTCTCTTGTGATGGGGATGTCCCATAAGGGTTGCCGCTTGGGCAAATAAAGTATTGGCTACTACTTTTGGCTCCATCATTGTCCAGGATTATCTCAATGTTCTTAATCTTCCTCGGGAGTCCGAGGTATTTTTTAATGCTGACATTGGTATGTTGAAAACTCTTTTCCTTGTGGTGTGTGTGGTTTACTTGGTTTGGGGTCCCCCCTTTTTTGTAACCTCATTTGTGGTTGTGTATTTTGGTCCTAAGGTTATTTTAGTTTCTTTTCTTCTTTAGTTTCTACCTCGGTAGGTGACTTCATAGTTGCCAAAAGAGTCTATAAGGGGTGTGTGGTATCTGTTGGTAGTAAAGGGGTCTTGGTGGATTTATGTATGACTAAAATATGGTGGATTTCAATGTCATTCGGGGGAATGGATTGGTTAAACCGTGCTATGTGTCATTAGGCTGACGGATTGTAGAGGTTGTCTTTAGGCTCCCAGGCAAGTCGGTTATGGAATGGGGGAATGGTTTTGTTTGGGTCCTTAATTTGTAAGGGAAAATGTTATATTATATCTTAAAACTCGGAGGTTGATCTCAAATAGGTGTCTTTTTTATTTGGTTCAGGTTAAAGATTCTAATCGAAAAGTTTTTTCTTTGGTTTGGATTCGGTGGTGGATGAATTTCTTGGGCTCCTTTTTGATTACCCTCATGGTGTATTTCTAATATGAAGGTTAGTTTAGGGTTGGTCTTGTTTCAGACATTTTTCCAAATTTCTATTCCTTCTTTATAGAATAGTTTCGGTAAAGTTAAAGGATCTTAAGAAAAAATTAAGGGATCTCTTAGATGAAGGACTCATCAGTCTTAATGTTCCCATGTGAAGTGTTTTGTTCTTGCAAGCATAAGAGAAATGGTTTTCTCTGGAAATGGATAGATTGTTGGTGGGTGATTAAGGAATTTGGAGTGTCCTCCTTATGGGGTGGACCATGCTTATGCATTTTCTATAAGGGTACTTTGCTAGTATTACATGTTTGTTGGTAGATCCTATGCTTGAATCAAGATGCTTGATTTTGATAAAATGGAGTATGATAAGCTCAGAAATAGCTACGTGGGAGTTTAGAGGTAAACTAGTAGGTTGGATGAGGTTGATGATTTGGGAAATACAAATAGTGGAAGAGTTGTACCATATAGGCCGAAAGTTCAAGTTGAATGGAGGGGCTGGGGATTTAGTTATTCGACAGGTTAGAGCATGGAGTTTACGCATATCATTGTCCCTATACTTGTACTTTATTATTGGCATGAAATTGATTATTAAATTCATGGTTTTGAAGTTTGATTTTGGCACAATCGAGGGTTTTGATATGATTGCTCATTTAATTGATTTTCCATGGATTATGATGCATTATTCATGCTTTAAAAATATTTATGAATGAACATTGTGGGATGTATGGGAATGTTAAATGGATTTCGGGGTACTATGGATTCTCCAATTACTTGATTTTGAAAATTTTATACCCTCAAAATATTTGTGAAATTGCCATTGGATGTAATTTTGTCATATGATTTGACTATTCTTGAATCTTT
>NC_061116.1:146269354-146386182 GCF_002878395.1 Capsicum annuum | reverse complement strand
TTCTCGAAGCCCTTAACATGATAAACTCGAATCCCAAATCAATTTGAAATTTCTACGGTTCAATCAAGAGACATAGAAGGATAAAATTTGGAGTATTAGGGTTGGGGTTTGAGCCTTAGGAAATTTTGGAGAAAAATGAGCTATTGAATACTCTTAATGGACTTAAATCTATGGTTTACCCTGATGAATTGGAGTGGGAATGACCAAAATACCCTTAAAAATCAAATAATGTCAAATCTGTCCTTTGGTGGACTATTTTGATAGGCTGAAGTAGATCGACCATAACTTTTTGCTCCGATGACCAAATTGGATGAAACTAATTTCATTGGAAAGAAGACTTTCCGAGCTTTCTGTTGATATATAGTATATCACCCAGATCATTATGTACAGGGAGTTATGATTGTTTGAAGTTGACCCTAAAATTCACCTGGCCTCAGTATTTTTTTCCTGGACAGTTACTGTTCACCACTATTCACGGTTAGATCGGAATGATCATAACTCATCGCTCGAGTGTTCATTTTGGATGATCCACATATCGTTGGAAAGCTTATTCAATGATCTACGCGATGAAGAGTCGCATATCCAGAAATTCCACACAAAAAATTATTAATATCGATAAAGAACAGAATTTAATATATTTTCGTCCGAGATCTTAACGGAAAATTTTTCCGGGGCATCACATCATCTCCCCCTTGGAAACATTCATCCTCGAATGTTGATAGGTAGGTCAAGAATACTATGAAAATGAGTATATAGAGAAAAATCATCTTGCTCAAGCATATACTCCATTCTAGATTTTTTTAGATATCATAGAAAACACACAAGCCAAGATAAACATAGCAATAAGGATTAAATCAAAAGAGAACGATACCTTTGACATACTCAGGAGTCGTAGGAAAGAGGTGGGAATATTTAGCACGCATATCCGCTTCGGCTTCCTAAGAAGTACTCTCCATGGATTGATTTCGCCAAAGAACTTTAACCAAAGGAACTTCCTTGTTTCTTAGCCTACAAACTTGAAAGTCAAAAACCTCAACCGGAATCTCTTCATATGAAAGACTATCTTGAATACCCGAGCTTTCGGAAGGATCAATCACAACAGAATCACCAATAGACTTCTTAAGCATAGAAACATGGAAAACCAGATGGATGTTAGATAACTCCGCGAGCAATTCAACCTTATACGCTACCTTCCCAATGCGATCCAAAATATTATAGGGACCAATGTAACGGGGACTTAGTTTTCCTTTCTTCCCAAATCTCTTCACCTCTTTCATGGGTAAAACTTTGAAGTACACTAAATCACCAACATCAAATTCAAGGTCTTTCCTCCTTACATTTGCGTATGATTTTTGACGACTTTGGGCGGTTTTCAACCTTTCCCGAATTAACTTAACTTTCTCTATGGCCTTGAACACTGCATCCGGTCCAGTCGGGGCAGCCTCACCAACTTTAAACCAACCAATGGGTGATCTACACCTTCTACCATACAAAGCTTCAAACAGAGCCATTCCAATAGTAGCATAAAAACTTTTATTGTAAGCAAAATCGATTAATGCTAAGTGCTCATCCCCACTACCTTTAAAATCAAGCACACAAGCCCTTAACATATCTTCTAAAGTCTGAATGGTCCGCTCAGCCTGAACATCTGTTTGCGGATGGAAAGCAAAACTTAAATGAATTTTGGTACCAAGACCCTTCTAGAAATATTTCCAAAACTAAGAGGTAAACTGAGTACCTCTGTCAGAAATAATAGCCAAAGGGATTCCATAAAGTCTGATGAGTTCCCGAATATATATTCTAGCATAATCTTTAGCTGTATACAATGAATGTAGAGGCAAGAAATGAGCTGATTTCGTCAGCTGATCTACTACAACCCAAATCGAATCATGATAGCGACGAGAAGGAGGAAAACCAACTATGAAGTCCATATTCATTCTTCCCACTTCCAAGTAGGAATGCTAAAATCTTACATCACGCCACTGGGACTTTGATGCTCTATTTTAACCTGTTGACACGAGGAACACTTCACCAGTAATTCTGCTATGTTCCTCTTCATAACGTTCCACCAATAGATTTCCCGCAAATCATGGTACATTTTGGTAGCACCAGGATGGATGGAGCATCGCGTACCATGCGCTTCCTCCATAATCCTCTGCTTCAAGTTATCAACATCAGGAACACATAATCTTTCTCAGAGTCTCAAAACGCCATCTCTCCCTTAGGAGAAAACCTCCACCTTTTGGTCTTTAACTGACTCTTTTAACCTAACCAAGGTAGGATCCCTGTCTTGCTTCTCCTTCACTTCCAAAACTAAAGAGGATTCGGAACCACTTTGCACTCCTATACTACCTTCAGCATCACCAAACAACCTAACCCCCAATCTAGCCAAACGATGTAACTCACGGGCCAACTCCTTCTTACCAATCTCTACATATGCTACGCTACCCATGGACTTCCGACTAAGGGCATCTGCTACTACATTGGCCTTTCCTGATGATATAGCACGCTCATATCATAATTTTTCAACAGTTCTAACCATTGTCTCTGCCTAAGATTCAACTCCTTTTGGGTGAATACATACTGCAGGATCTTATGGTCCATGAAGACGTCGACATGGACACCATACAAATAATGTCTCTAAAATTTCAAAGCAAAAACCACGGCAGCTAATTCAAGGTCACGGGTAGGATAATTCTTCTCATGAGGCTTTAGCTGCCTGGAAGCATAAGATATAACCTTGCCCTTTTGCATCAATACACAACCCAAACCAACTCTGGAAGCATTGCAATACACCACAAAACCATCTACACCGTCAGGCAAAGTCAACACAAGGGATGAAGTGGTCGAGTTTTCAACTCCTGAAAACTCTTCTCACAAGATTCGTACCACAGGAACTTTACTTTCTTTCGGGTCAAACGGGTCGTAGGAGACGCAATAGATGAAAAACCTTCAATAAAACGACGATAATAACCAGCTAGACCCAAGAAACTTCGGCTATCAGAAGGAGAAATAGGTCTAGGAAAACTCTTTATAGCCTCTATCTTTTGAGAATCAACTCTTATACCTTCGGAAGAAACAACATGGCCCAAGAAGGCTACAGAGTTCAGCCAGAACTCACACTTATTGAACTTAGCATACAAATGATGAGTTCGAAGAGTTTCCAACATGATTAGGAGATGATCCGCATGATCGCCCTCACTTCGGGAGTAAATAAGAATATCATCAAGGAACACTATTACAAATAAATCTAGATATGGCCGATATACACGATTCATAAGATCCATGAAAGCCGCTGGAGCATTAGTTAACCCAAAAGACATCACTAGAAATTTAAAATGATCATAACGGGTTTGGAAGGCTGTCTTTGGGATATCACATTCCCTAACCTTAAGTTGGTGATGACCGAATCTGAGGTCTATCTTCGAAAAGTAGCTCGCACCTTGCAATTGATCAAATATATCATCAATTCGAGGAAGCGAATATTTATTCTTGATAGTAACCCTATTATGCTGCCGGTAATCAATACACATCTGCAAAGAACCATCTTTATTACAAACAAATAGGACAGGTGCACCCCACGAGGACACTAGGTCTGATAAAGCTTTTGTCTAAAAGATCTTTCAATTGCTCCTTCAAATCTTTAATTTCCAAGGGAACCATACGATACGGAGGAATGGAAATAGGCTGAGTATCGGGAAGAAGGTCAATCCCAAACTCTATCTCTCTATCAAGAGGTACTCCAGGGAGATCTTCCAAAAAGATATCAAGAAACTCATTAATAACATTAATTGACTGAATGGTCGAGGTTTTAGACTTAGTGTCTTTAACCCGAACCAAATGGTGGATGCAACCCTTGGAAATCAACTTCTTAGCTTTGAGATAGGATATGAAACAACCCTTAGGAATCACAAAACTCCCAGACCATTCGAGGATAGGTTCATTAAGAAATTGAAACTTGACCACACGGGCATGACAATCAATAGATACATAGCATGAGTGAAGCCAATCTATACCCAGAATAATATCAAAGTCAACCATATCTAGCTCAATTAAATCAACATACATAACCCAATGAAAGATAGTAATAGGACATTTCTTATACACCCGGTTAGCAATAACAGACTCTCCTACCGAAGTAGAAACCAAAATAGGCTCAGAAATTAGTTCAGGATCCATTTCAAAATTTACAACAACCAGAGGTGTCACATAAGAAAAAGTCGAACTGGGGTCCATCAACACATAGACATCAAAATAGAAAACACGGAGCATACCAGTGACAACATTAGGAGAGTCCTCCTGCTCCTGATGAGGAGGTATAGCATAGAAATGATTCTGGCGTTGATCGCCAGCAGTACTAGATAAAGCACCCTGAGGAGGAACTGGATGGGATGTGGGAGGCAGGGCACTGGTAGCCTGACTTTGGGGACGGGTATCACGACTCTACTGTCTGGCATACGGGCAGACTCTAAGTAAGTGGCCCAAATTTCCACAACCAAAATAGCCCCACTGCCCTATATAACACTCCTTAAAATGGTGTTTACTATACTTAGCATACAAAGGAGGATGAGGCCGGTTGCTTACACTTTCCTGAGACCTGAAAGGTACCGACCTAAGCTCCTACCTACCCCGATATATGGGATCACTAGCTGAGGAAGGTGCAGGTATAAATGGACATCTCTAAAACTAAGGGCGACTCCCTCCAAAGAATCTAGTCTGACCAGATCCCTGTTGCTCTGATCTGACTCTCTTAATCCCTCTTACTCTTACTCTTTTCTTTATCTTGTTTGACTTAATATGTTGGGTGTGAATCATTAACCTATGAAGATCAATCTCCCTGTTGATCATACCAGATCTATATTCTTTCACCACATAACTCGACACCCCAGTTAGAAACTTGCTCATACTAGTCCTCGAGCGTACTTTGATAGCTGATGATTAAACTTAAGATAATACTCCTTAACCGACATGGAGCCTTGTCTCAAATTCATAAAATCCTTTATCTTAGATTCCCAAAACTCAAGAGGAAAGAATCTATCCAAGAAAGCATCTTGGAACAATTGCCAAGTCACTAGAGCGGTATCTTCCTCTCTACCCTTATTCCATATCTGCACCCAGTCATAGGCAACATCCTTCAATCAATAAGAAGACAGCTCCACACTTTCTTCCTTGGTCACATACATAATCTGTATAATTTTCTTCATTTCATCAACATACATCTGTGGGTCCTCACCTGCTCTCGACCCATGAAACTCTGGCGAATTCATTCACATAAATTCATAAATTCGTGTTGCTGCCATTATTTTCCTACGGAGATAGAGCGTTGGGCTTATTATTGGCGGTAACTGCCAGAGCTAGCATCTGAAAAGCTACCTGAAATTTGGCATAGTTTACAGTCTCATGTAACGGATCAACGGGTTGAGGTTGGTTGTTATTTCTGTAAACTCGACGTAGAGGCATTTTCTGTCATAAGAATGCATGAATTAATAGCAAAAAGAAATAGTTGTAAGCATGATAGAATCTTGTATAAAGAAAGAAACGACTTTTCCTAGAACGCTCTGCAACCTCTTTATCATAGGTGTGGCGTGCTATACACCGATGCTCAAGACTCTACGTAACGCAGCTTGTCAGACTCCCTAGGACTCTTCACAATCTTAGGCTCTGATACCAAGTTTGTAACGCCCCAAAATATCATCCCGAGATGCCACACGGTGCCCAAGGCTACACATAGCCTCAATCTAACCCTTTAAACCAAAACACTACCCTTGGGTTCCAACACAACAATATACATGCTACGCCAAGGATATATATAAATAAGTACATATCATATCATATCGCACATGGCACAGAATATCGTTAGACTATACATATATGGAATGTCTATACACAAACCAACCCAATAATACACTAGTCTCACATAGCCTCTATACAGCAAAATCAATGAGCCCTTGGAACAAACCCCCAACTGACTCAACAGACCAAAGGGATCACAAAACAACAGCACCAAAACTAGCAACTTGGTCCTCGAAACATGAGGACTCACCACTGAAGGAACGTAAATGCGGCACTCGGATATCACTGTTGCGACTGCGGCTGAGTACCTGAGCCTACATCATGGTAAGAATATAGCCCATAGAGAAATATGTGGGTCAGCACAAGATACATACTGAGTATGTGGAGGCGCATGCAAAAGATAAATAATATCATAAATTTCGAAAAAACATACATACGGACCAAAATAAAACACCTGGCTTGAGTGACATTGAATCATGCAACTCATAACATCTAAGATAGGAAATGTAGGAGAAAAACCTCATAAATCATTATAGATCATCATAGGCAACTTAACTTACCACATGAAAACTCGGAGTGACTTGGTATTTCAATAAACATGACTCTTATGGACAGGGGAGTTTCCTATAACCGACAACCCCACGTGAGCTACGTGGAATACCAATGTTTGAAACTCCCATTGGCGGGAGCATCATACGCTTTGCCAGGGAGTACGACTTTAAAACTATAATAATCACAATCGGGCTCTCTGGCCAATAATATCATTATCAAACAACCCTACAGTGGAACATAGGTTTGGGGAACTACCAAATTTCCCTCTCGATGCTAAGTACTACTCCCCGACAAGCTCAGAATGCGTTAGGAAATCCACCACAACATCACAAGGGTCTATCATAAAGACCAAATCAAATCTCTTTCTCATTTATCGAATCATATCAATTTGTGGATTCCTAACTCAACACATTTTAGCTCAAAACATTTTAATCTTCCTCAATATCAACAAGGTATCAATGCATTGAACCATAACCGACTCGACATTTGGAAAAAGATATGAAGACTCAATACATAATATTTTCAATAATTTAACTCATCAAAACCATCCGAAAAATACCAAGACTCATTGCAACTTCAATATCAATATTTCTCAATTTGCCATCCAACTCTCATTTAAAGGTGCTTGAGACATCAACCCATAGTAAGGATATAAAATGTTCAATATAAATTATAAATTCATAATAAGGAAATAGTGGAATGATAGTATAAATCAAGGCTTAACAAATTAAATCATCATACTCTCATAATCAAATACTTTTTGGAGATAATTCCATCTCAACATCATACACATATCGGATGACATAATCCCATAGCTCATGGACAATAATATAAGATATAAAACCATATTTCCAATTCATGGTAAAACATGTAAAATCTCATGTCAATGTAATTCAACAAAAATACCGGGCACAAGATCGAAAGGATAATCTTGTTCAAAGCCCCACATACCTAAAAATAGAAGATGAATATGAACTTCCGACTACAGAACTTTATTCACAAAAATAAAGGGTGCTTCTCGAAGCCCTTAACATGATTAACTCGAATTCCATATCAATTTGAAATTTCTACGGTTCAATCAAGAGACATCGAAGGATGAAGTTTGGAGTAGTAGGGTTGAGGTTTGAGCATTAGGAAATTTTGTAGAAAAATGAGCTACTGAATGCTCTTAATGGACTTAAATTCATGGTTTACCTGGATGGATTGAAGTGAAAATGACCAAAATACCCTTAAAAAATCAAATAATGTCAAATCTGTCCTTTGGTGGACTGTTTTGATAGGCTGAAGTAGATCGATCATAACATTTTGTTTCGATGACCAAATTGGATGAAACTAATTTCATTGGAAAGAGGACTTTCAGAGCTTTCTGTTGATATATAATAGCTCACCCAGATCATTATGTACAAGGAGTTATGATCTTTTGAAGTTGACATTAAAATTCACTTAGCCTCAGTATTTTTTTCCTGCACATTTACTGTTCACCACTATTCACGGTTAGATCGGAATGATCATAACTCATAGCTCGAGTGTCCGTTTTGGATGATCCATATATCATTGGAAAGATTATTTGATGATCTATGTGATGAAGGGTCGCATATCTAGTAATTTCACATAAAAAGATATTAATCTCGATAAAGAACAAAATTTAACATATTTTCATCCGAGATCTTAACAGAAATTTTTTCCGAGGCATCACAAGGTGCCCTCATGAGATATATGTCAATCCTCAACTGGTAGATAGACATCTCAAACCTAAGCTGTCTACATAGTTCTGTAACTCAGGGATTACTACTAAGGGTCACAGCCTCTAGTGGTAGGTGAGCCCTCTTCCCTGGGTTTGCTTGGTGCTAAATCCTACTCCCAACTGAATAGACACTGGTACTGAACTAACCTAAGTTTAACTAAATATTATTTCTGATAACTGATAGTGCTCATCATGATCATAAATATTTGAGTAAATAATAAGACTCATGGTTTCACTAAATTACTATTTGAAAGATCTAAAGCATAAGTAAACACATAGGTATTAGGTGTTCATAACCTGCCAGTACTGAATGACCATAAAGTACTATATCAACACTTAAAACTATAGGTGGGAATCATTGTTCAAAGACCCAAAACATGAACATTCCACCAAACATGTGAGAATCATAAACTTGAACATGACAATGTGTTAAACATGAGAAATCAACATGATTACACGGGTAAACTCATAAATTGGGGGTTTAACATGAAATTCACTTGAATATGACATGGAAAATTAAAACTTGAAGTATGAGATAACATAACTATCCATGGAGTCATACTTGGACATGAATTGAGTTTAAATCACTAAGGAAACCATAAAATAAACCCATTTGAACATATGCATCTTCAATATAAAAGAAAACTCATATTTTTCAAATCAAAGAAATGTTTTTGGGCTCCATGGGTGAAAGGGACCCATGAATGAATTCCCACATACCTTAATTAGATGAATTATTGCAATTGAAGCTTAAATCCTTCAATAAAAACTTGGATTTGGAGCTTGGATACTTGAATTCTTGGAGAGAAATTTGAATATTTTGTTCTTGAGAAGAGGAGGGTTTCTACATGAGAAATTTTGAGGAAGATGGGCAAATAATGCCCTTTTGGGTGTTATAATTTGTGCCTTGGACGTTTGGGGTTGAGGGAAAAGTACCAAAGTTCTGCTTGATCCATAAGAAGCTGAAACAAAAGTAGGGGGGGGGGGTATAAGGTCCATATCGTGTTCCATGGAGAGAGCAATGCATCACACCCTATATCACATGGAGTGAGCAATGCACCGCGGACGAATCGCGGACCCTTACTGCCTCTCAAGAAAAAGGCCACATCCTTTTGCTCGAGTATCGAATTAAGGTAAAATTGGTATCATTGGAAAGATAACTCAATTATCTATTATTTGGTGTATTTTTAGAAAAGAGATTCTGTATATATAAAAATTTATACACATTCAAAGTAGACCCTTGTAGAATCAAATGCAAAGATTTGACCAAATCAAAGGCTCTTAGCTCAACTTTGTTCTAAGTGATTTATATGAATAATTTTTTGACCTAGAAAGTACTTCACACACTAGAATAAAGGTCATGAAACATGTATTCAAAATGTAAATCATGGTTTTTGAGATTACACAAGTAGGAATGATGGTTCAAAGTCTAGCCCAAAAATGCGGGATGTTACATTATCTCTCCCTTAGAATCATTCATCCTCGAATGATGTATAGAAATTTGTTGAAGCCTTAGAAGTATTGAATAAAGTACACATGACATGTATGGAAATGAAGGATATAGCTAAGCAAAAGCATTATAACTTTATCATGAAACTGATTTCTGGGTTGACTTGACTTTACTTACTATAAGTATCTGATTCATGCTGAGAGTTTAGAACTCACTTGAAGGGTTCATGATACAATCATTCACATAGAAAAATGAGGTAATAACTTATACAAACACTAATCATGAGATAACACGACTAAGATCATACAAGATATACTATACTATTTGAGCTAAAATACATGGAAAACTGAGGTAATTCACTGAACACTTATGAACTGAATTATGTCTACATAGCTGAATCTGAAACATGATACATGAATTGAACTGAATTCATAACTTGATTGGATGTGAATGAAATACCTCATTGAATAGCCATATTCATGAGACTTTGGATAGTATGAATAGATAGAAACATGAAAAACCATAGGAACTTGTCTATCTGACTGCTAAACTAAGTTGTTGGCTATACAGACTAAATTATACTGGAAGTTATACTTAATTGGAATATTCTAAATAAGATATCTTAGTAGGGAATCTTAATATGTCTATAACTCTATAACATGGAACGTAGGGCTATGAAACATAAGTTGGTATACCTAACCCTAAGTTGAAGTTGAACTACATACCCTCACTATGTTCAAGCCTAACTCGAAATCACCAGGTACTGCACATAACACTATAGTACCAGTCTGAGCTATGAATTCAATACCCCATGCTTTTTCACAACTTCTCATCTCAAGAAAATTTTTTCTTACCACTTCAACTACTAAATTCAACCTCTTACTAGAAATTCACTAGAGCGTAATGCACCTATCCACTTATATAGCATCATGACATTCAAGACTATCATTATACCAACATATAAACTTTTTGCCAATCAACCCACTTTGAAATTTTTCCACATTCTATAACACCTCTTGTCAATATAAACTTCCATACACTATCCCCAAGAAGAAACACATAGAATTCTCAACTAACCATGACATATAAAGAAAGTTATACCTCAATCATCCTTTACACTTATAGCTTGAGATACAACAAGCATGTAACAATCTTTCTATAACATGAGACATTTACTCTCTTCTATCTAAATAATCACTCAGCGCCAATATCAATTCATAAGGAGAGGTCATTGAAAGATCCGAACATGAGAACCTGAAGCATGAAAGAATAATATGCATAACTTAGACCCTTAACTGAGGCTTGAGAAATAGAGTATCAAAAGAATGAATTCATTAAAGTGATTAAAAATTAGGACATACAGGATATGATTTGAATTTCACTAATCATTAAGAGTGTAACATGAGTACCTGGAACTGAACATACTGTAAAATGTGAGTACATGAGAGATGAGCTACATGACCTGAGTTTGGACTTCATAAATTCATGGAATATGATTCACACTGCTGAGTGAACTAAAACTCCTCATACAAGGATCTGGAAGCCTACATAATTCTATGAAAGGTGCATGGATATGAGCTATGATCATAGGGCTGACATGTAAGGCATTAAAAGATGTCGTGATAACTGAAGTACAAAACTTTGCACTGAGATAAGAATGGGTCGGCATCTCCCTCCTATACTGATGTTCTATAATACACTATCATTATTACTAGAATCTAAGAACCTAACTTGGTTCCTTGTTCTATCATCTCTCTCTTAGCTTAAATCCATCACTCTAAGTCTGTGGACTCCTTTACTAACTCTAATCTAAGATACAACCACTTAATCTAGAGCCCGAGATATAACAATACCCATAAATACTAAACTCATGCTGAGAGACTACACCTAAAAGTGTAAAAGCCACCGCTAGTACTTCCCTCTAAATTCACAACATCTTGAATTTCATATCTTTTCTTTATTAGCTCATTTAACCAAGATTCAAAGTTAAATTCTAACATTTAACATGGATATTTCCCAAAGTTTTAATGAACCATACTAATTTCCTTCATAGCCTACTAATGTCACACCTCTAAACTTATATTTTTCCCTAACCAAAAGAATTGCCATTACGCCAACATTCCCAATATAATCATACCAAATTTCAGATCAACAAACTCAAATTCTTGCATGCACTATTTCAAGCCTACTGATTCACCTTTCATACAACTAGCCACAAGGATACATAATCTACTTAATTTAGATAACACTATCCCCATTTACTATTGCTAAAATTTTAGGTCCATTTTTCTAACTCTAAATAACGTGCTATCATAGGATTCTGAGAAGGGATCTGAAAGCATATCTGACATTGGATTAGTGCACGACTTTAAAAAATAGGTGAATGTAATAAGTAAAACTGATTACATACAAAATCTTAAAATATTCATGCTAAGTGCAAGTAGACTCCTTAAGAGATTAAAATAAACTGAAACTTAAAACATAAGTAACAAACATGATTTGATAAGCTGGTGAATCACTACACTTCATTTCTTAAATTTTTAACTTTGTAGAATAAGTAGAACTGAAGCTGGGAAGCGGTAAAACATGAATACTGTATATACATCTCATGTAAATTTGAACATATTGTAAAACTATATTGAGGATTATGTATGAATTATAGGTCTGAAACTATGGGAAGGAAACTAACATAACTCGAGGATTTGAATACATTGATATTCTGAGCATGAATGTATAAGCATATAAAACCAAATATAACGTGTACTGGGCTGATATGATTAACTGAATAAATAATACCTGTGTGACTGATTGATTGAAATCTAAGTAAAATGATAACTAATGTCTATATACTGAGTAGCTGATATCTATATATGGACTAACTAATTTACGAACACTGAATAACTGATGATTGAATACTAAATAACTATCATCTAAATACTAATTAACTAGTATCTGTATATTGATTAACTGATATCTTAACTGATATCTAAATACTGATCATGTAATACTGAATTATAATTAATCTGAATAACTAGACTAAAACTATGGGAGGTATCATGTAACTAACATACTCTAATCTGAGCTAATCGAGGTCCAACATGTATCCCCAGTTGGAAGGGTATTAGTACCATTCCATGAGTACTAACAAAGATTGCGTGGACCCACTAAACTGGTATCCCAAAAGTCTAAAGAGTCATCCTCTACTGGCAAGTGCCCTTATGAGATCTGTGTTAACCCTCAACTGGCAGGTAGATATTTGAAACCTATGCTAGATATGTAGTTTTGTAACTTAGGGTTTTCTTTTAAGGGTCACACCCTCTACTGGCAGGTGAGCCCCTATCCCTGGGTTTGCTTGATGCTATATCCTACTTCCGACTGAACTGACACTTGTACTAAATTAAACTAAGTTTAACTAAATATTATTTCTGATAACTAATAGTGCTCATCATAATCATAAATATCTAAGTAAATAATAAGACTCATGGTTTCACTAAATTATTACTTGAAAGATCTGAAGCGTAAGAAAACACATGAGTATCGGGTATTCATAACTTGTTAGCACTGAATGACCATAAAGTACGATATCAATACTTAAAATTGTAGGATGGGAATCATGGTTCAAAGACCCAAAATATGAATATTCCACCAAACATGTGAGAATCATAAACTTGAACATAAAAATTTGTTAAACCTGAGAAATCAACATGATTATGCATCTAAACTCATAAATTGGGGGTTTAACATGAAAATCACTTGAATATGACATGGAAAATTGAAACCTGAAGCATGAGATAACATAAGTATCCATAGAGTCATACTTGGACATAAATTGAGTTCAAATTACTAAGGAAAACATAAACTAAACCCATCTTGAAGTTATGCATCTTCAATATAAAAGAAAATTATATTTTTAAATCAAATAAAGATTTTTGGGATCCATGGGTGAAAGGGATCCATGAATAAACTCCCACATACCTTAATTAGATGAATTTTTGTAATTGAAGCTTGAATCCTTGAAAAAACTTGAATTTAGAGCTTGCATACTTAAATTCTTGGAGAGAAAGTTGAATATTTCACTCTTGAGAAGAGGTGGGTTTCACAGTGAGAAATTTTGAGTAATACGGGCAAGTAATGCCCTTTTGGGTTTTGTAATTTGTGCCTTGGACGTTTGGGGTTGAGGGGAAAGGACCAAAGTGCTCCTTGACCCTTAAGAAGATGAAATAGAGGGGGAATAAGCTCTACACTATGTCTTATATTGCATGGATAGAGCAACATGTCATGCCCGATATCGCGTGAAGAGAGCAATGCGATGAAGCCAAATTGCAGACCCTACTACCTCTCACAAAAAAAGCCATAAATTTTTGTTCGAGTATCAGATTAAATCAAATTTGGTATAATTGGAAAGCTAACTCAATTATTTATCATTTGGTGGGTCTTGAGCTAAAATATTCCAGATATATAAAAAGTTATACACATAATAAGTATACCTTTGTACAATCGAATACAAAGATTTGGCCGAATCAAAGGCTCTTAGCTCAACTTTGTTCTAAGTGATTCCTATGAATAATTTTTTCACCTTAAAAACCATTCATACACTAGGATAAAGGTCATGCAACATATATTCAAAATGTAAATTATGGTATTTGAGTTTATACATGTAGGAATGATGGTTTAAAGTCTAACCCAAAAATATGAGGTGAATGGTATGTCTTCATAAATTCTAAATTGAATGGGACTTTCTCTCTAGCATGAGTCCATTCCCCTAGCAAGTCTTGGACCCTTGTAAAATTTCCAAGGTTTTGGACCTTTTGACTTGGTACGACTTAAGTGTAACAATTATACCCTTGAATATGACTTATGGGGTGTCTTAATGGTTCAAAATACCCTAGGAAGCATGATTGGCTTGGATACTACACAATATATGACTCACTATGGTACGAGTGTATAGGGGCGTATAAGTGGTGTAGGGCAAGTTATATGGTGCATGATTATCCTGATCTTGTGGATTCTGCCCTAGGTACGACTAGTAGATATGATTGGGGGTGTCACTCATACCCTTAGGTATGAGTCAAGGTGGTGGAGTTGTATAACTAGTAGGTAAGGTCATGTCAAGGTATAGGTACTAGTTAGGGTACCACTCGTACCCTAGCGTACGGGTGGTAAGAGGGAGTCGTACCCTTGGACGTGACTTGTTTTAAATTTTAAGAGAAGGTTAGTTTGGAAATTTCCTACTCCTAAATCTTTATGTCCTCACATAATGTAACCTTTGGTATCCTTCTATAATACTTGTTAAAGGATTAAAACACCTTAGCTACTCTCTCAAACTTACTCTTAAAGATTGGAGGCTAAGGTTTCTTTATGTGTTCTTCAAAGGGCTCAAAGGTTGAGATTTATTCTGTGAATATACATGTATAAGGCATGTACTCCTCCTTCTTTTTTTTTTATTTCCAAATAAAGGCATGTGTATTATGTTTTAAACATTGATTTATGAAACATGAATGGTGGTTTTCGGAATATATGTTGGGGGTCTTGATGCATATGGTTTGGTATTAGTTTAAACTATGTTTTTACATGTTTTTGGTAATGATTTGAATATGTTAGTGTGGTTATAGCTTGAAAAATGGGTCTTGAGTAATCCTAATTATGGTAGTTTATGCATTTATTTTAGTCTTGGTAAAGGTATGCCCTCACATGTTTGATAAAATGCCCCAAATAATGTTTTTATTCTATTGCTGAACTTTCATTGAAACTCTTGCATGGTTTGATTTGGTAATGGAACCCTAAATGGATTTGGATGGTTTTTCATGTTTTAAATAATATAAATTCTTTAAATATTTAGCATGGTCTAAAATGGTTTGGAAATAGTTTTAAATAGTATAAATAGTATACATGGTTTGGTAGGATTAAATGGTAAAGCCTTGGTGGCTATAAAAATAATTATTCTTGTGGGGCATATGGAATCTCCCAAGTGGTTTAATATGGTAAATAGAAGAGCACTTAAAAGTTCCCTTAAACCTATAAATGGTTGGCTATGGATGATACTTGAAAGCAAGGGTTGGTATGTCGATACCAATATCAATGGCCTTGGTTAATAAATGGAAAATAATTTGGTTATTTGGAAATTGGTTATAATTAGGCAATAATGGCAGGATGTGTAGAAAAGCCGTGGAAGGTGGAGGTCCTAGGTGGACCAAAACTAGAAACTCATATTTACCAATATGAGGTTGGTCTTAGTGACCGTGTGCATAATGTCACACTATATTTGGGGGATGTACTAGTTATCCCAAGGGTTTCTTTCCTACTCATGCGACTACACGTACTGAGGCTCTTTTAGCAGGGAGAACTGAACCTATATAGCTCATGGGTAGTTTAGGAAGGCAAAGCTACATAACCCAGGTAATGGTTTTAAATGCAGGCTAAATCCGATCAGTCTTGACATGGTTATATATATATATATATACATATATATATGGTTGAGTTCATATGTATGGTTTTACTTGGCTTTGTAAATGACATTATTTTTCCTTATCATGAGTACATACTAGTATTCACCCACTAGCTCATCTTTGGGCGACTGTATACCCACGCTATGCTGGAACCAACCATATTACTTCTCCTACTTAGTGATCGGATTTGGTGATAGTTGTTGTTGGATTAAAGTGGTGAGCTTCCATATTTCAAAAGGCATCTATTTTTTGTCATGGTTTACTTTACATATCTCTTGTCTTTCATAGGCTTTGGTTTTTGGTTATGGTCGGGGGTATGTCCCGACTAGGTACTCTTTGGTTGGTTTAGATGCTTTGTATGGACAACTGTAGAATTGGGTATGGTATGAATGGTTTATGTTATATATATACATATATTGGATTATTAAAATTGGTTTTGGTTATTAGTTTCTGCATTGGTTTGGTTCATTATTGGGTGGTTGGACTTGATTGGGTTGGTCTCAGTTACAGACTTATCCCAGACTCACCACATGGTTGGATACATTATCTTATTATATGTTCATACTTTAGCCAACTCAAGGTATGTGCATGGTGGTTGGGTTGGGTAACGGGGGTGATTTTTGTTCCTAGTTGGACTTGTGATTGCCTATTATGACAAGGCCCTGGTTTGGGTTGTGTCACCTTATTACCTTGTTGGTTGTCTTATATGGATGTTGGACATATGAGTGTATCTTTGGAGCTCAGTTGGTAGTTGCCTACTAAGTACCATTCATTTGATGCTTATACTACACTTCGGTAGCCTATATATCATACTATGGGTTATCATCATTGATAAGTGAGTCGTAGTAGCCATGGTTTGGAGACTTAGGGTAAGATTCTTCTATTTGGAGTATTACTTACTCTCTCTTATGTATTAGACTTTTCTTTATGTTATATTTGAGGATAAGTTGTATCAGTATATTTATTTGCATTTCACTCTTGTACTCTTGTTTTATTAGAAGATCTTGTACTGATACCACCAGGTTTTGGTATTTTATTTTGTATTTGATTCTCTTATTCCATCTATTCTATAATTCTTTTCTCTTTATATTTGATAGCTCGTTACTAGCCATTTCGAACTATGGGTTTGGCTTGCCTATTGGTGCATTATAGTAGGTTCCATCACAACCTAAGAAATTAGGTTGTGGCAAATTGGTATTAGAGCATAGGTTCCATTGTTGTACTAGTACAAGAGCTAAGTGTTTAGTAGAGTCCTGTGGATCATTGTGGAGACGTTCATAACCTATCTTTGGGTGGCTATAGTGATATTCTTAGGAAATTCACTTCTTGACTCTTTATTGTGTGTTCACATTACTATGAACCTAAAATACATTCTTTGACTCCATTTTGTCCCTAATGGATAATGTAAGATGGTCAAAAGATGTAGATAAGACTTTAACATGCATTTCCAGAGTTTCAATGCTGCATCGGACTAGAGAGTTAAAGATGGATATTGAAGACCTTCAATGTCAACCAAAAGGATTTGGGGCCAGCTTAGGCTTTAGTTGAAGACCTCCAGGAGGCATATATTGAGGCTTATGGTGGTAACAAAAAGAGGTCATGCCATCAGTATCATTCTATTGGTATTCTATCCAATAGCTTATTTTAATTATGGAAAGATGAGACATCGTCTTAGAGAGTGCCCCGAATATAGGTTAGTGGTCGAATAGAGTTAGCGTATTTTCCCCGCTAGCCTAGAGGTTTTGAGATAGGCTATGATTGCAGGAATGATGGATATTCTACTAGAGTTTGATCTCAGTTTCAGTTGGATAACCATTTGGGCTTTGTTTGTGTTGCTCGCAAAGATTAGAGCTTCAAGAGTTTTTTACTACCGTATAAAGAGCAATTTCTAATCTAAAGACTATCTCTGATAGGGGATTTCTAGTCATTCAGCTTATTCAGATTAGCCTTGCAATGATTGTGATATCTTTAGTTAGAGATAATGTGCGTGGCACCTTAGTTGATAATTTAGCTGATCGGTTCAAGTTTGAACTCATTCAAATTTACTCTTTCTATGCTCGTCAAGCATGTAATTATGGATTTCACCATGATAGGTATGCTTTTATTTCCCACATTTATATATTATTATATTTATTGGGGTCTCCATACCCATTGACGAATATATGCCTTGATAAGTTCATATTAATTATTATGTGCCTTATTATTAAATTCATGATTATGTGACTACTCCTGTGATTTATTTCTTTTAGTAGTAGATGGAGTATATCTGTGCTGATATTTCTCATTATGAGTGTAGCATTTGGGTTCGAGTTCTATTTATCTTAGCACATTGGCCTTATTGTGGCCCTTCAATGGTATATGATATTGATGTTCATTTTGGTACTGCCAATTCATTATATTGATATTAATATTTCTTTTGATAGTGATATCACTGCTTGAGGTTCTTGATATTATTTGATAGTATTACTTGATGTATTTGATCCTCGCTGGGTAGATGTATAGAATAGTGTCATCTAGGTAGAATTTTATTTTCCTGTGATCCTATTCGGTGGCTTGAGTAGATATAGCTCAATTTGATAATTTCTTCCCTATAGCGTAATGAGGTTGATTATTTTCCCTCTTGGTTAGCTATGTTATATTGATTTGGGGATATATTATGATATTGAAGGTAGGTTAACCTTCTATGGCTTTGTTATGATTCTAGGGTCGAAGATTTAGTTGTATCACCCATTTTTGAGTTTGGGACCCTTAGACTTGCCTTATAGGTTGCAAAGGTTTTCACCTTGGCTATTCTTTTCTATATAATGCATTTGTGAGATTGACCAGTTTGAGGTCTGTTCCATAGTTGTGAATATTATATCTCCCAATAATGGGTATTGAGATTGAGATGTCATGGATTCATCTCATAGGTTTGTTGGGTTTATTCCCTTGTAATGGATTGCCATTGTTATTAGTGTAGAGATTAGATGCTCCTTTCCTGTGATATAGTTTTGCCTTAAGTAGAGGTAAAGAGTAAAAAGTAGGGGGCCTTTCCTATGATCGCTTCTTAAGTTGGAAAATTGGGTATTCTTTATCTTGAGTTGTTGATTTTCTGGTGGCAATCTTGACTTTGACCTTGGTTTTGAGATCGGTATATTCTTTCTTCAATGATGTGATTCTTGGGTGGACTTGGGAAATCCCTATCTCAGAATTTGTTCAGCCTAATGAGGCTTTGTGAAGTGATCGAGATGGATATTGGATTGATTAGGGGTCGGCTAAAGTTGAATATCTTCGAATCGCTAGAGTTTTTGCCATTACTAGTGTGATTTGTGGCCTTTATAAGTTTTGAGTATATTTGGATAGTTCATTCCCTCTAGAGGTTATGGAGTGGGTTATTTCTATTTTTAGTCGATGATTCATCCTTGGGCATGATTTCTATTTTGTGGCTATAGTTCGTATCCTCTAGATGACTTATAGTTGGTTGCTTGTATTTCAGTCGATGGTTACCCCAGTGGTGATTTTTGTCCTCCAGATATGTCTGGACCTTGGCTTAGTGAAACACCCTAGGTTTTGATCCTTAGAAATTTACTGAGTTTTGACCTCACTGGACATCATACGACTAGGGGTACTAGTCATATATTGTGATACAATTTAGGGAGCCCTAGTCATCGCTTAAATAGTGTGGTGGGGAGAGGTTTCTATCCAAGGTACGAGTAGACAATATACTGGTAGTATATTAGGGAATGAGTTGTATGATACTAACTCGTATGGTTATCAGTGTGTCCCTGATCACATTCTATGTAAAGTACAGATTGTAGGGCACTAATTGTACCTTAGGGTATGACTTAGGCTTGAGGGGTCATATGTTGGTAAATATGGGGGTCTAAGGAGAGGACTAGGGTACGAGTTAGGGTACCACTCATACCCTAGGGTACAAATGGTATGGTGGAGTCGTGCCCACTTATGGGGATTTTATACAGTTTAAGTTGGGGGTAATCTGGACATTTTCCCTCATTATTGGGACCCCAGAAATTATATTACTCTTGGGATATTATTTACCATATTATTCTAATCTTAAACACTTAGAAACTCTCTCAAATTCTCTCAAAGGATCTTGGGTCAAGGAAGGCTAGGGTTTCATCAATAGGATCAAATAGAGACTTGTAAGGGTGGTTTTTTCTTATATTCTTCTTAATATAAGGCAAGTTAATCCTCCCTCTTTGTTATTTCCAACTAAAGGCATGATTTATGAATGATTTTCATGGTTCAACTAATGTATGGTTATGGGTTGTCAAATATATGTTAGGGGGTTTTGGTTATAATGATTTCCCATGTATTTTACTTATGGTTTTCATATTATAATGATAGTTTGAATACTTGGTTTCATGGGATTGGTTAGTTGGTACTTGGTTTTGTCTTTGGAAACACTATGCCCTAAGCATGTTTGATAAAATACTTATGAGAATGCTTTTACTATATTGTTAGACTTTTAATGGAACTATTGCATGGTGTAACTTGGTAATAGAACCATAAATAGTATAAATGGTTTAAAATGGTTAACTAGTCAGGTTTTGGTGGTCATGGTTATGGTTAATTAACATCCTTGTGGGGTACAAGGGAATCCCCCAAGAAAACATAGTAATGAACATACTTGTGGGGTACATGTGAATCCCCCAAGCAACTAAATAATGTAATATATAGGTACATTGGAATCCCTTTCTTCTCTAAAAGGTTGGCTAAGGACATTGCTTGCAAGCTATAGTCGGTATGACGATACCACTACTTATAGTCTTGGTTAATAATAAGTGGAATGGTAGTCTTAGTTATGTGAAAATGGTTTTAATGGGGAAATAATAGAGGGGTGTGATAGCTAATCGTGAAGGTGTGAGTCCAACGGATAGACACTAGAAATGTATATTTGCCGACATGAGATTGGTCGTGACGGCCATATAGGGTACATGGGAATCCCCTAATTTACACTTGTATATATGTATCATGGAGAGTGAAAGGTACTTAGGAATCCCCTACTCCTATGAGATCTTCGGCTTATGCGGCGACATGCATTGGGGCCCATTCAAGAGGTTACACTGGACCCATTTAGCCCATGGGTAGTTTTAGAACGGTTAAGCTACACATACCCAGGTTAATAGTTTAAATGCATGCTAAACCCAATCCTCTTTCCCGAGATGGTTTATATATGTATATATGTATGGATATGTGTGCATATGGTTGTTTGTTTGGTTTTAAAGATTGAAATTACATTATTCCTATCTTGAGTACTTACTAGTGTTCACTCCCTAACCCATATTCGGGTGGCTGTATCTCCACACAATGCAGGAACCATCTATCCTACTTCTCCTTCTTAGTGATCGAATTGAGGATCAGCTATTGGATTGAAGTGGTGAGCTTACATACTTTGGAAGTCTCCATTTCATATTAGAGACAACTTTTCATACTTTGGTTATTTTATGGATATTGTTTTTGGCTATGGGTGGGGGAATGTCCCAACCAGATATTCTATTTCTTTTGGTTAAAGGCTTTATGGATCTACTATGGGTTGGACTAAGTGGTGTTAGTAGTGGTGTCACCCTTAGTATTGCATTGGTATTGGGGATGATACCGTTTGATTGAATTTACGATTGTTCCATACTCTTATGTTATGTCAAGGACAGAAACTTGGTTATTATTTTGGTTTTGGTTTTGGTTGTTAGTTGGTAAAGGGTGGTTGGACTTTCTTGGGTTGGTCACGGTTATAGACCTATCTCAGAGTCTGGATTGGTACAAATCTAGCTCTTTAGTTGCCTTTGGAGGTTCTCCTTAAAGCTCTTTACCACTCTTCAAGGTGATTGCCATAACTTGTTTTGGATTTTCTGTATCTGCTGGAAGACCACCTTGTGGCCTAGTATTCTATTCTTGTTGCAATTGCCCTACTAGTATCTCTATGATTTTTTGGGCCGCTTGTGAATTTTACATGTCTGCAGGTAATTGTGTCTTACAAGCTAGAAACTCCTTCAACACCTCTTCCATGTTGCTAGTTGACTGATTCCCTTGTGCCTGTGGTTGCTGAATTTGGTGTTGTTGTGCATTCCGTGGATGAGTTTGCCACTTCATGTTGTAGGAATTACCCTAATTTGGCCTTTGAGCATTACCTACATACATCAATGATTCTAGATTAGACGCACATATAGCTGCTACATGACCACTATTTCTACAAACTTCACACCATCCTTCAGCTTATTGGATGGCATTGATTGTGGCTGCAGGTTGTGGAGCTCCCAATTTCAAGCTACTGAACTGAGTGTTTATCATATTTTGCAATGTTGCAACTTGAGATGATAAGGCAGTAAATTGGTCCACCTCTAATACACCCATAATTTTTTTTGTGGTACTTCTAGAATCTGAATTCCACTCTGGATTTCCTTAAGCTATGCGGTTCAATAAAGTGTATAACTCTTCATAAGTCAACTCCAACGCTTGACCACCTGCGGTTGAATCTAGAAAAATCTTCGTATTGTGATCAAGAGCTTCTACAAAAGTTTGAGCAAGTACCTCATTGGACTGTTGGTGTTGTGGACAATCCTGAAGAAGGGCCTTGAAGTATTCCCTAGTATGATATAGATTTTAATCAGGCTTCTGTTTGAAGCTAACTATCTCACTGTGAAGTCTCGCAGTCTTGCCTGATGGAAAGAATCTGATGAGGAACTTTCTGGCTAAGTCATCCCATGATGTGATTGAATTGGTTGGCTCCACATTCAACTAACTTTTAGCTTCCCCCAATAGTGAATGGGGAAAAAGTGTCAGCATTACATAATATATACTCACCACAGTCGGAAAGAATGTGTCAGTAAGCTCAATGAAAGTTTACAAGTGAACTTGTGGATCCTTTAGTAAAATTGCTGCAAACCATCCACTGTTGATTAGAAGCTGCACCATGTTGTGCTTAAACTCGAAATTCCCCTAAGCAGCCGGTCTTTGAATTGGGGATGTCAAGTTTGTTGGAAGTGGGACTGCCACTTCTCGAACCGTCCTGTGTGCTAGTCGTTCTGCAACCATTATAGCAGGATTCTCTTGGTTTTATTGAATTTGAGGAATTTGAGGGAGAAGGTGTGCTTCTCTCCTTCTTTGATGAAAAAGTTGCTCACGTTCAGCGCTTGGTTCAACCAAGTCCTGATCCCTTGCCAACTTTTGTAACCTATTTCTTGCAATCACAAAATCAAGACCAAGTGTAAAAACACCAAATAAATCTAAAAGTAAAACTAAAATAAACAATTGCCAAATAACAAGTCCCTAACAATGGTGCCAAAAACTTGACAGTACCCAAGCACACATGCAAGTGTACGTGGTTTTATCAAGTAGTAAAGTGGCCTTCAAGAAGCCAAGTATCGATCCCACAGGGACTTGATCCAACAACGATTTGATTTCAGTTTAACTTTTGATATTAGTTTAGTGTAAAAGTAACCAAAATAGAGATTTGAGTTTGTAAATTGCAAGTAAAGTAAATAGCGCGTAAAGTAAAGATCTTGGACAATCAATAGGAGTAAAACCCAGGGTTGAAGCACTTTGAACAATCGTACTATGTTGTTGACTTTCATTCATCAATTCACTTATTTTGGTTGTCGATTCTTAGGTTTAATCACATGATCATGGTCTCCCGACGTCTAACCAATTACCTAATGTGGACATTACAACTACATCATTTAGCGGGATGCAATAATCCAATTAAGTTCTTTAAGCTATCATCGTACGTTTGAATCAAGTAAGGCATCTAAGTACATGCCTGTCCTAGATACTAATTCGTATTCCTTATTTCATAAAAGACTACGAACCATACTTTGTTCAATCCCACATTCTATCTACCTATTCCCACTCCTGAGATCACAATGTTGACAATGGATATATTCTAAGAGTGATCAAGCCTCAAAATAGTTAAAATAATATTGAACACAAAACCAACAATGATAAGCATTTCAATGTACTAATAGCAAAACCATAGTACTCATGTATTCAACTACAACCATGGAAAGAGGGCGTTTAGCCACACATAGTAATAATCGTAATTACTAGATTGTAATTAATGACTAAGGACATGAATGAACTAAATTAAAATGATAAAAACCTAAGTTATGAAGTTTTGTAAGCCTCCTTGATGTTCCAATACATCCAAAGATGAATAATAATATGTACAAAGATTTATTTATAGTAGATAACAAGTCCGAAGCCGTCTAGGATTCAAATTGGACTCTTTGGCCATGTATGAAGTTGGGTCGCGACGTGATGATTTCTTCAGTTGACTAGGGGTCACGATGCCCTAGCTGTTTGGGTCAAGTTGGGGTCGCGATGATTTCTTATGTCAAATGGGGGTCACGATGCGCCCCTATCGTGACACCTCTCTGGAATTCGCTTCTCGAAAATTGGTTAAGTGTTGGACGTTCCTCCATTCATCATTGACTTTGTGGTGTCTTTACCATGGTTTTACATCCTAAAATTCATCTGTATATCATCATAAACATCTCACAAAAGATCATACATGAACATACCACACTAATTATAGGTTCAAACAACACAACATCCATCACAACGAATCAAAAACAAGAGCTTAGACTAGGTTGATCTCCATGATCTTTCACTTCATGCTTCGAATCTATACTTGACTTGCTTGAACTTTGTACACTACCAAAGAGTTGTTACACATATAATTACATAATTAAAACCATTTATAACACATTAGACATAATATAATCCAACAAAAGAGACTAGACAAGTGCCTAGCTCAAGCTA
This sequence comes from Capsicum annuum, assembly GCF_002878395.1. Lineage (NCBI taxonomy): Eukaryota > Viridiplantae > Streptophyta > Magnoliopsida > Solanales > Solanaceae > Capsicum > Capsicum annuum. Next base: position 146,361,440 of record NC_061116.1, on the reverse strand, counting down.
GTAATACTAGTTTCATCGATTGAACTCTAAATGATCCAATTAAACCCAAGCTTGTTTGGAATACAATTTGCACATTGCAGTTAGAAACTTTATCACTTAGATTTTTATGTATGTCAATATCAACACCTTAAGCACTCAATTTATCCTCAAAACAAGGCGAAATAAGCAAGAATAGTAACACTAGAGTGTATAAATACACTCAACATCATTACCCCACACTTAAACCTTTGTTTGTCCTCAAACAACTCTTTAAGAATCATAAGTTGTAGAGGCTCTACACATTTACTAAATTCAAGACACTCAAGCTAGTACTACAGTGACTACACAAAATGCAAGTTTCTACACTAAGCATGTTATATACAAAATGTAAAGCTCATGAACACTACTGTAAAACATCCTAACCTCAAGAATTGACTCGCCTAAGTGGAAAACTCATGCTTATCATTCAGTCAAGGAAATCATTCAAATCACCCATATTCATCAAACATGTGCCCCTCACAAAAAAGAGAGTTACCCAAAATCACTTACAATAATGCAATGAATAACACAGTGGGTATAAGAATCAAGTTATGCTCACTCTCACAAAAGAATTCACAAGTTACAAACAATGAACCATAGGATTGCCCTTAGTGTATTGATCCACTAATATCAGAATGATGAACTTAGGATCAAATAGGTCTTTTTCGGGTTGTAATGTAGGCTAAGGAACAGGTAGGAACTATTTGGGAATAGTGTCTAACCTCTCTAAGCACTTTAATACACTACATTATACATTTAAAACCAATCTCCAACAACCAAATTTCACCACTTTGTCTGCCTCATTCTTTTATTTTTGCCCCATCTCTTTTAAGCATTTTCACAAACACTTGGTGGATGCATAGTTTATTACCACATGAATTAATTTTTCTCTTTTTGTTTTCACAACCATGGCAATATTTCTAGCATAAATTATATCACACCCATCAACCATACATCAATTATCAACACCAATAACTATTAACTTTGGGGAATAAAATTCACCTTTTTCTTCTTTAACTTCTCAAACTCCTTACTAAATTAATTTTTCATGAAAGTACTTAGGAGCTTTTTGGATCAAATTAAGGTCTATCAAAGAAGGGTATTAGGCTATATATGAGGCTACCAAAGAAAATAAGATAAAGGCTCAATGGGGTTTAACTAGGATTATGAACAAGGGTAGGACAAATATAAGGTAAAAAGAAGGCTATCAAAGAAATGTCTATATCTTCTCCTAAACCCACACTCTTTATTTCGCTTTGCATACACACCAGGAAACTTCTAGACACCACATGCAACAAGAAATATACAAAAATCTCACACGCACATGGCACATGCTCAACTCAATAGTATCATCATAGACTCCTAACCGAACAATAACATGAATTCAAATTTAAGCCAACATGTACAAGAGTCAAAAACATGATACTAAGAGTCTCAAAATTAGCAATTCACCACTCAACATGCTTTTATCACTAAAACACTTGCATTATGCAATAAAAAATATCACTAACTCAAATATCTTACACAATTGTTTTTCAAATTGAGCCTAAAATTGGGAATTCTCCCACCCCACACTTAAAAATCTACTTTGTCCCCAAAGTGAACTTTAAAGTAAGCGCTAGAAATACTCCCTAAGGCCTCTAGGCCTAGCTAGTAGCATCTTTACATATAAATGAGATCCATGGGACCCCACACTTAGTCTTTGCCATGTTTCTTAGCTTAGGTTTTTGGTACTTGGCTTCTCATCAACATGTGATTAAATAAAAAACAAAAACTACATAAAGTAAAAACTAAAAACTGAAAATAAAACATACCTACTTAACTTGGGTTGCCTCCTAAGCAGCGCCTAATTTAGTGTCACGGCAAGATACAACTAATGAATTTATCATCCTCTTTCCTTCTCTTTCTCACGCTTGGTATCCATTTTCTTATTCTCTTTACCTCTCTTGGGTGTGAATTTTCAAGAGCACCAAAATTTTCAACTTTAACTTTTTCAGGCTCATCAATTAGCATCAAATTAGGCTTAGGCAGTAGAAGCATAGAATACTCAATTAGGTAGTCTGAAGAGGTTTTTGGTGGACTAGCCACCCCACACTCATCCACTTCAATCACATTGATCATACATAAATATTTATATTGGGACATTAGTGTGGGTGATTTGTAAATATCAAATACCACCTCTTCATCCTCTATCCTCATTTTGAGTGTACCTTCTCTAATATCAATCAATGCTCCTCTAGTTGCTAAGAACGGACGTCCCAAGATAATTGGTACCTATTCGTTTTCCTCAAAATCAAGAATAATAAAGTCAACAAGAATAAAAAATTTACCAACCTTTATAAGGACATCCTCAATTACTCCTTCCAAATATACCAAGGATTTATCTGCTAGCTGGAAAACCACCTTGGTTGATTTAGGATTTCCCAAGTCCAATGTATTAAACAAAGATAGGGGCATCAAATTTATGCTAGCCCCTAAGTCACTCAATGCGTGGACCACTTTACTCCTAATTTGAATAGGGAGAATAAACTTCCCCGGATCTCTTAATTTCTTGGGGATTTTTTGTGTCATTACAACACTACATTCTTCAGTGAGTGTTATCGCCCCCACATCTTGAAACTTCACCTTATTAGCAACCACATCCCTCAAATACTTTGCATACTTGGGCATACCCTGCAAAAATATCTAACAAAGTTAAGTTAATGTGAAACTCTTTGAATATATCAAAGAACTTCTTGAACATTGAGTCATTCTTCACTTTTATTTGCCTCTGAGGGTAGGATAGTGGCAATGTATTCTTCACTTCTTGTTTAGAAACTTTAGTTTTCAAGTACTCAGACTTCATTGAATTTTCAGCAACTTTTTCATTTACCTGTTTAGTCACCACATCAGTATCTACCTCCTTAGTTGACTTTAGAGGTTCTCCTTAAATCTCTTTACCACTCCTCAAGGTGATTTCCATAACTTGTTCTAGATTTTTTGTAGCCGTTGGTAGGCCACCTTGTGTCCTAGTATTATATGTTTGCTTCAATTACCCCACTTGAATCTCCAAGCTTCTCTAGGCCGCTAGCAAATTTTTCATATCTGCAGGCATTGTGTCTGACTAGCTAGAAACTGCTTTAACATCTCTTCCATATTTCTAGTTGACTGATTCCCTTATGCCTGTGGTTGCTGAATTTATTATTGTTGTGCATTCTATGGCTGATTCTGCCACTTCATGTTGTACCATAATTTGTCCTTTAAGCGTTACCTACATACATCACTGATTCTAGATTGGATGCACACATAGCCACTATGTGACCATTATTTCTACAAACTTCATACCAACCTGTAGCATGTTGAATGGCATTGACTGTGGCTGCAGGTTGTGGAGTTCCTAATTTTAGGATACTGAACTAAGTGTTTATCATATTTTTTAATGATGCAACCTGAGCTTATAAGGCATTAAATTAGTCTACCTCTAATATACCCACAATTTTTTTATGGTACTTCTAGAATCTGAATGCCATTCTGGATTTCCTTAAGCTATGTGGTTCAACAATGTGTACAACTTATCATAAGTTCACTCCAGCACTTAACCACCTATTTCTGAATCTAGCAAAATCTTCATATTGTGATCAAGATATTCTATAAAAGTATGAGCAAGTACCTCATTAGACTGTTGGTGGTGTGGAAAATCTTGAAGAAGGGCCTTGAAGTATTCACAAGCATGATATATATTTTCATCAGACTTTTATTTAAAGCTTACTATCTCAATGCAAAGTCTCTCAGTTTTTCCTGATCGAAAGAATTTGATAAGGAACTTTCTGGATAAGTCATCCCATAATGTGTTTGAATTGGCCGGCTCCACATTTAACTACCTTTTAGATTCCCCCAACAGTGAATGGGGAAAAGTGTTTACCTTACATAATCTGTACTCACCCAGTCAGAATAAATATGTCATTAAGCTCAATGAAATTCTTCAAGTGGACTTGTGGATCCTCGTGTGAAAGCCATGCAAATCCTCCATAGCTGATTAGAAGCTTCACTATTTTTTGCTTAAAATTGAAGTTCCCCCAGCAACCAGTCTTTGAATTGGGGAAGTCAAGTTCATCGAAAGTAGGACTACTACTTTTCAAACCATCCTACATACTTGTTGTTCTGCATCCATTATAGCAAGATTCTCTTGGTTTTCTTAGATTTGCGGAATTTGAGAGAGAAGGCATGCTTTTATCCTTCTTTGATGAAAAATTTTCTTAGGTTCAGTGCTTGGTTCGACTAAGTCTTGATCTCCTGCCAGCTTTAGTAACCTATTTCTTGCAATCACAAAACCAACACCAAGTGTAAAAAGACCAATTAAATCTAAAAGTAAAACTAAAATAAACAATTGCCAAATAATAAGTCCCCTAGAATGGCACCAAAATTTGATAGTGCCTAAGCAAACATACAAGTATATGTGGTCTTATCAAGTAGCAAAGTGGCCTTCAAGAAGCCAAGTATCGATCCCATAGGGACTTGATCCAACAACGATTTGATTTCAGTTTAACTTCTGAGATTAGTTTAGTGTAAAAGTAACCAAAATAGAGATTTGAGTTTGTAAATTGCAATTAAAGTAAATAGCGCATAAAGTAAAGATCTTGGACAATTAATAGGAGTAAAAACCAGGGTTGAAGCACTTTGAAAAATTGTACTATCTTGTTGACTTTCATTCATCAATTCACTTATATTGTTTGTCAATTTTTAGGTTTAATTGCATGATCATGGTCTCCCGATGTTTAACCAATTACCTAATATGCATATTACAACTACATCATTAAGCGGGGATGTAATAATCTAATTAAGTTCTTTAAGATGTCATCCTACGTTTGAATCAAGTAAGGCATCTAAGTACATGCCTGTCCTAGATACTAATTTGTATTCCTTATTTCATAAAAGACTACGAACCATACTTTGTTCAATCCCACATTCTATCTACCTATTCCCTCTCCCGAGATCACAAGGTTGACAATGGATATATTCTAAGGGTGATCAAGCCTCAAAATAGTTAAAATAAGATTGAACACACAACCAACAATGATAAGAAAATAAATGGACTAATATCAAAACCATAGTACTCATGTATTCAGGTACACCTATGGAAAGAGGGCGTTTAGCCACGCATAGTAATAATCATAATTACTAGATTGTAGTTAATGACTAAGGACATGAATGAACTAAATAAAAATGATAAAAATCTAAGTTATGAAGTTGTAGTAGCCTCCTTGATGTTCCAAGATGTCCAAATATAAATAATAATATGTACAAAGATGTATTTATAGTAGACAACAAGTCCCAAGCCATCTAGGATTCAAATTACACTCTTTGGCCGTGTATGAAGTGTGGCTGTGACGCGATGCTTGCTTGAGTTGACTAGGGTTCGTGATGCACTAACTATTTGGGTCAAGTTGGGGTCGCGATATGAGGCTAGCTTGAGTCAAATGGGGGTCGCGACGCATCCCTATCGCTACATCTCTCTTGAATTTGCTTCTCAAAAATTGGTTAAGTATTGGACGTTCCTCCAGTTATCCTTGACTTTATGGTGTCTTTCCCATGGTTTTCTTGCCTCCAATTAATCTATACATTATCATAAACTACCCACAAATTATCCTATATGAACAAACCCTACGAATTAGAGGTTTAAACAACACAACATCCATCACAATGAGTAAAAAATAAGAGCTTAGACTAGGTTGATCTCCATGATCTTCTACTTTATGTTTTGACTCTATACTTGACTCGTTTGAAATTTTTACACTACTAACGAGTTTTTCCACATATAATGACACCATTAAAACCATTTAGAACACATTATACACAATAGAATCCAACAAAAGAGACTAGACAAGCACCGAGGTCAAGCTAGTAATACTAGTTTCATTGATTGAACTCTAGGTGATCCAATTAAACCCAAACTTGTTTGGAATACACTTTGCATATTGTAATCCCACACTTTATCATTTAGATACTTATTTATGTCAATATCAACACCTTAAGAAGTCAAGTTATCCTCAAAACAAGGCAATAAAACGAGAATAATAACACTAAAGTGCATAAATACAACCAACATCAATCCATTTTTAGGTTTGGTTTGAGTAGTCAGGACTGAGAATTTCATGCCTAGATGTCGAGATTTTTTATTAGAGTTGTGGAACTGAGTTTATCCTTCATCTTCAGATTTGCCTCAGTGAGAATTTTATTTACAGGCTTGTTGAACCTACTTCGTGGTCACCTACTTGGTTTTCTTTATTTTGAATGGATTATAGTTGATAAGTGTTAAGATAATAGACCACGGACCCGGTAATAGTTCTTTTTTCTTTGACCCCGACTCTCTAGTTTTCTTTGGAAATTTTGGATTATATGCTCAGAAGAAGTATTATACTTGAGTTAGATTCAGCATGGCTCATTCTTGGTTGATGGAACATCTGGGAACGAAATGTTTAGTGATGAGTATTTAAGCCTTGGTCTTTTAGAATTCAGTTTTTATTACCATCTAGACTAGTGGCATATTGGCATAGATTTCATTTCTTGATTATCTCTATTTGTGTGCCCAGATAATGCCCTAGGAGCTTATTCTCATATTTTTCATTTGGACTCTTAATGCATCAAATTTATTTCTTTGATTTCTCTGTGATGAGACTCTGTGGACGATACTCAAGTTCTTTTCCTCTTGGTTTGGGGTGGGTAGCAGGTGTAAAATGGTAAAGAAAAGTTATATTGGGATTTGGAGTCGGTGGTATGACTCATGCCTTGGTTTGATTTTGGCTTGGATAAGCCTTGGTTAGATTTGTATGGATATAGGGATGGCATCGGTGTGTTGAGGTTTGGTTTTCCATGCATTAACCTTTTCGGTTAGTGATTAAGTTGAGTTTTAGCTATTTGGAAGTAGAGTGAGAGAGCTGGTTGATAAAGGGGTACCAGTGGAAAAATCCCTTAGAAGTATTCCCTATTCGCGGAGGTTTTTTGAGAAGTCATGCTCGGATCATGCGGGCCTAATACCTCATCCTTTTGAGATTTTGAGATTCTTTCTATCCATTGACTTTCGGGGATAAAAGTCCTTTTAGTAGTGGATATTGTAATGATCCCTTCGGTCAGTTTTCGTGATTCTGCTTATCTTTGCTAGTTGAGCTTCTCCATAGCTGCCCTAAGTCATTTATGACTTGCTGGGATAAATGATTTAGTTATTAGGAAGTTTATTTGTTTTTTAAAGCCAATTCTCTATTTTAAAGTCTTCGCTGGTTCCAAATAGTCACTAGGCAAAAACTTTAGTAAAACGTTCTCGAATGCAAATTTTGAATATGCTAGTAGATCTAAAATATTGATTTTAGGATAGGAAGACCTTTGGTTTAGGTCCCAATGCACCTGAGCTTACTTCGACCTATTGGTCGAAAAGTTAAAATTGGAAAGTATGGGTGTGGGACCCATATTTTGTCGAAACAAACTCAGATTAAAAATGTAACTTTTCCAATGCGTTCGAAACATTGAATATAGTGGGGTTACATAGTTAATTTGTGAAAATTGAATTCTGAATGAGTCCCGAGGTATTGGCCGAAAATTGGAAAAATTCCAAGTTTCAGCTGTCATCTGTGATTGCAAGAGATAGTGCAATTGCACAACGCACCTTATGGCAATCACCCTTAGCATGATCACAGCCTATTGAGGGAGATCGCTATATCTCCTTACCTGGGGGTCTATAAATAGACCCTAATGTCGCGGATTTGGTCATTTTCCCTTCATCTTTGAGAGCTTAAAACCATAAATGGGTATGTTAACTCAAAATTAAGCATTGTGGATGACTTGGGAGCTTTCTAAACATCTTATATTGCAAATAACTTTGAATTTAAGGTAAGAATCCTTCAAATTCATGCCTGAATTTCTTAGTTTGGGCCCAAATCCCCAAAATTCACTTAGGGCTTGAATTTTAGCCCAAAGTTTGCTTGGATTGCACCCATTTCTTGAGGATTATGATTCCTTGTTGATGTACGAGCGTTGGGTATACCTCGATAATGTATTTTCCATAAATGAAGTTTTGGTGTCTTTTTTGGATCTGAAGTATTAATAAGTAGATTACTATTTTGATAGTGTAATGGCATTTTGGACTTGTGGAATAAAGATGAGATTTTGGTGAATAATGTGAGGTTTTGTGGTTTAGATTTGAGATAGGCTTCTCTCTACTCGTCTCTGTAGATAATGTGTGATATATATTGCGTGTGAATAGAAATGTTAAGTTTGATTATGCATAGGATGACTTAGTATTGCATATTGAAGTTTGGGAATTAGATGCAGGTTTTGACCAGTAAGTTGAAATATGTAACACCCTTTTGAATCCTATTGCCTTTTTCCTATATTGAACTAGTTTGTAGTATAGAAATGTTATAATGCTAGGTTTAGGATGTGGTTTATGTGTTTGAATCGTGGTTAGCATGATTAACCTTAGTTGGTCTAGTCTAGTGATCTTGAAACCATAATTTGGGTATAATTGACATAAATGCTCATGTTTCTGGATGAAGTTCCTATCTTAGGATTGGTTGTGTCTTACTTGACATCTAGAAGTTAAACTAAATACCTTAGCCTAGTTTGAGGCATAGTTTTCCTAAACATGGAATCAAGGTTTAGAAGTGGGATTGTCTGGCCCACTTAGGCCAAGACTTGTGTTAGCCTTGGGGATTTAGTTACGGATGCTAGGCTTAGTTGAGACTATTGAGCCTTTCAAATAAGCTTACTTTGTGGCTTGGTGAATTTTGATGGTATTTTCCCTGAAATATGATTAAATGGCTTATGACCATGATTTCCTTATAGAAATGATATTAGTCCTTTAGAGATGCCATTTTCTCTAAGTTATGATAATTGGCCTATCGAGATAATAATTCTCTTAGTTATAATATTTGGCCTATACAGATGCTATCCATCTTAGATATGATAGTTGGCCTATAGAGATAGTATTCCTCATAGTCATTATGTATGACCTATAGACAGGAGATGCCTCCTAGATGCAAGGTGCTTATTGATATATTATACCTCTTAGGTGTGAGATGATCACTAATAAGCTTTATGGCTTATAGATATGTTATGTCTCATAGTTAGGATATGACATATAAATATGAGACGGCTTATTATTATGATTATTGATATGAGTTTCGGATATGACTGATGGCCTAAGGCAGTAATTACAATGTTATGATTATTTCAGACACAATATTGGGACAAAGGCCATGTTATGATTGAGTTAGACATCCAAGAAGTAATTATCCTTGTAAAGGATATTGTTGTAGAATATAAATATATATATGATTATATACATCTCTCCGATATGGGATGGAGAAAGATGAGGCATGATGCTTATGATTTCAATATTTGAATACTGGTGATGGCATGCATAGATTCAGTACATTAATGATTATTGCATCAGTAATTGATCGATTCCAATCAGATTTTAATCTTATTATTGTCGTCACTAACTAAGGTCTAAACCCCACTTTCCACCTTAAAATGGATTTCCTCATTGTAATGACTACCTAACTTAATGAATAAGTTAAATATGTAAAAGAGATTAATAATGATGTTTTTAAATATTTGACTGAGATATATTTTGGTCCATGATTTGACACTACTGTTTAGTATGATTGTGAGACATTCCGATCCTTTTTACACATTTATAGAGATTTAGTCTCGAGGTTCACTCCAAGCAACAAACTTATAGTTTTACACTCTTTTAGCCACGGCTTGAGTCCGTGCACCTATTATATATACACTTACTAAAGATGTGATATTGATGATGAATGATGAATTATGGAAATATACTCTACCCTGCTTCTATTTTCATATTTATTTACTTTATCCCTCGTGGGGCTTGCACTTTACTTTAGCCCTCACAGGGCTTGTCATTTACTTTATCCCTCGTAGGGCTTTCACTTTACTTTAGCCCCTTTGGGGCTTGCCCTCTATTATGTGATATTGTTTTAGATATTATGATGATGACATTGATACCCATCAAGGCCGCAGGATATTATGATGATGTGATGATACTCGACAAGGACAAAAGATATTATGATGATGTGATGATACCAAGCAAGGCCAGAGGATATTGTAGTGATACTATTAATACCCGGCAAGGCCGGAGGATGTTGTGATGATTATATACCTAGCAAGGATAGTGGTTTATTAGGATGATGACATTTACTATGATGATGATTATGGCATTTTTAATTCTATTGCATTCATTATTTCATGTGCATCACCTATCACCAGTATGCACCTATGTCTATCACTCGGTATGGGACAGTTTCATAGGAATGGGTGATGACTATGACTTGTGTTATATGTTGATTGAACCTTTTGAGCTTGGGGCAGTGGGGGTACGCATAGGCTCGACTAGGTATTTAGTTGTTCAGAATAGTTGTTACTCGTACCGTTGTTGATATTGTTATTATCATTGTCATAATTATTATTATGATAGATTGGTCATTAATTCGGTATCGAGATTTGAGGTTTGTTTCCAGCTTCTTCTATCTTACAATCATATTATTATGCATATTTTATCTCATGTTTAGATATATGGATTATAAACCCTAAGTATGATAGTACTAGATCCTAATAGGATTATAACAAGTCCTTAAAAGTGAAGACATGATGATTTAGGTTATGCCTTGAGTTGAATATATCCCTTCCTTCAATTGTTCATATTGTATACTTATTCCTTGGCATTTTATATTTATATGTATCTTCCTTCCACTTGTACATTCATGAATATGACTGGAATAGGAAAGTTCATTGATGTTACTTCCTTAGTCTTAATATGTTAGTCTCTTGGACATGAATCGGATAGTTTATCCTTATTACCTTATTGGCTGTCTTATATGGATGCTTGACATATGCGTATAGCTTTAATTTTCTTTATATGTTATATATATAGCTGCTTTATCTTTGGAGCTCAGTTGGTAGTTGCCTACTGAGTACCATTCATTTAGTCCTCATACTACACTTCTGCAACATGCAGATCATAGTATGGGTTATCGCCGTTGACGTGCGTGTCATGCGGTGCATCCATGGTTCGAAGACATAGAGTGAGCTCCTGGCATTTAGAGTATTACTTATCTCTCCCTTATGTATTAGACTAGTCTCTATATTGTATTCGGAGATAAGTTGTATCAGTATATTTAGTTGTATTCACTCTTGTACTTTTGTTATATTAGAAACTCTTGTACTGATACCACCAGGTTTTGGGATTTCATTATGTATTTGATTCTCTTATTCCATCTATTCCGCAATTCTTTTCTCTATATATTTGATAGTCCATTGCTAGGCATTTTGGACTATAGGTTTAGCTTGCCTACTGGAGGGTTATAGTTCGCGCCATCATGACCTAAGAAATTGGTTCGTGACATAAATGCTGCCTAAATATTTGTCAATCCAAAATACATAACCAAAAACTCATAATGGCCATGCCCCATTCAAAAAGTTGTCTTCGAAACATTCAAAGCTCTAATCCTTAACTGATGGTAACCAGATCTCAAGTCAAACATAGAAACATTGAAGCACCCTAAAGCTAACCAAATAAATAATCAATGTAAGGAAGAGGCTACCTATTCTTGATATTCACCTTGTTTAATTGTCGACATTCAATGCACATATGCTTGGATCCATTTTTCGTCTTCACAAATAAGAAATGAGCACCCCAAGGATACATACTTAGTCTAATAAAATCCATATCAAACGAGTTCTACAATTGTTCCTTTAATTCCTACAAATCTATCATGGCCATCGTATAAGAAGTAAATGGAAATGGACTTAGTGCCCGACTCAACACTAATGGAAGAATCAGTATCCCGATCCTGAGGCATACCAAGTAAGTCCATAGGGAACACATCCATGAACTCCTTAGCAACTCTTACAGAATCTAAGAAAGGCGGTGAACCAACACTTGTATCATGAATATAGGAAAAATAAGGAAGATATACCTTTCCTACCATGCGAAAAGCACTTAGAAAAGATATAACACCCTTTAGACATGAGCTAGGAGCACCCTTCTAATCTAACCTCAAATTACCAAAAATAGCTAAAGTTACAATATTGGAAAAATAATTCAAAATTGCATGATAAGGAGACAACCAATCTATAACCAAGATAATATCAAAATCAACCATATCGAGGATACTCAGTCTACCCAAATATCACTCTCTAGAAAGGTACCAACATAAGATTGATACACTCAATCCACTACTAAATAGAGGTAGATACAAGAATAGGCCTATCAAGGTACTCACAAGTAACATTAATACGGTAGAAAATATGAAGATACATAAGATAATGTAGACCTAGAGTCAAACAGTATTGTAGAGAAATGATGGAAAACTAGAATGATACTGTAATCACTGAATCAAAGGCCTCTGCCTTTGGTCTCTAAGAAAAAACATAGCACTAACCACGTCTGCTACCAGACTGAGCGACTCTTTATCCACCACTATGAGCTCTCTTAGCCCCACCTTTAGTACCTACACCTTTATCTATTGACACTAGATTCAGAAAAATCTGATGCTCAGAAGCTTTCTGGTACAAACTAAGTACATATTGAGGACAATTCCTCGCTAAGTGACCATGCTCATCACACACAAAACACCCCCTACTATAAAAATCACGCCGAGAGGGACAAAAGAACTAGAATGCCTCTATACCCTAATGAACTAGAACCCATAAAGTATTAAAACCCATAAACCTACCATCTAAACTATACAAAGCTACCTAAGCTGGTCTGCTATGATAACTATGAGAACCTCTACCTCATAAATTCCTATCTTAAGTTGCATGAGCACTGAAATCACCCTGTTGATGCACCCTCTTAGCACTACCACCTTGCATACCTTGATAAATGTTTTTCTCAAATGGAGACCTCAAGCCACAAACATGAAGACCAACCCAACACGAGTTTCATAAACATAGTCAAACCGTCGTGGTGGTGATGAAGATTGAATCAAACCCTGACCTACTATTTCTTCACGAATGCAACTACTACCTCACATTCATAATGTATGAAAAAGAAGACCCTTTGAAAATGAAATCCCACCATCGCTCTCGTGATGAATAATAATTTTTCTTCTCTGAAATCATGATCAAGGTTCTACGAATGTGAAGAAGGATTCATGAGGCACCAACCATCAACAAAATCAGCAGTGCACAAGTCTAGAAATGTCTTTGAATGAACCTTGGAGATTTATTCAAGACCCCACAGAAATAAACCAATATTTCTAATACACTAATCTCGATGTTTCAAACTTAATATAACTGTTAGATTTATCATAAGAGGTCATTTTCAATATGTTAATCCCTGGGACCCTTTTAGGCTAAATTGAACTAATTTCTTATATTAGATCTAAAATAAAATATAAACGCTCAAAAACTAAACCAATCCTAATACTAACCAAAAACTATTATTCTAGAAATACCATTTTTAGTCTAGTAGCATACGGTTCATATTCACGGATTCATAAAGCTTATTGAGTTATAGTGGTTTGTAATAACCCTACTCTTTCTATATTTTTTCTGATGGAGATCTTGGTGCAACCTTCTACACTATTATTTTTATCTTGCTTTGTAGTGTTGAATCAAAGTTGTGGTGATATTTCGTGCGTTTGGTGGATTGACATAGTTTATTCTATCTTATTTTCTATTTTTATTTCTATTTGTACAATCTTGTATTTTTTATTTTGACACTTTTCATAAAAGAATGCTTTAATACATGTGACACTAAGTTTTAGGATGTGAGTTATAAAATAATTTTATATTATAAATTCTAATCTTATGAGGATTATTCATGTCTTAGTTAGCGTGTTGTTTTGCATTATTTACGTTCTTATTATGTGTAAGGATAGACTTACCTACTAGGCAAACTTCAGATAAGTGCTATCACGACTTTAATTTTTGAGTTGTGATGCATCTATTATATCTTGTCGGTATATTGTATATACCATTAAGGTATCATATATAACTAATGAGTGTTTTTTAAAAAATGAATCAGTCATATACTATATAAATTATTTTTTATTGATATAAAATAAATAAAAATCTAAATATTAAATGGTATGTAGGATTAAAGTATGAAAAAGGACAAACATAATTTGAAAGAAAATGAAATTAGAGGAGTAGAAGAAAGAAAAGAAGCAAAAAAAGAGAGAAATTGGTTATGATATATAAGTTGTTCTCATAATTGATTTAGAGAAATAAAAAAACAAAAGTAATATTTAAAAAGATTGGAAACAAATGTTTGCTATAAGAATTGTCTTTCATATTTTATTAAAAAAAGAGCAAAATAACGGTGAATGAAACTAAATATGAAAAAAAAGAAAAAATTAAATGAAATTAAAGAGTGAATAAGAAATAAAGAAAGTAAAGCTAAAAAATTAAAAAGAAAGGAATCAAAATCAAGCATGACAATGGATTCTAGTGAAAATAAATGAAAAATAAAATGATTGAGAATAATAAACAAACAAAAAAGGATAAATAGAAAAAATAAAGAAAAAATAAGAAAAAAAAGAAAATAGAAAATCAAAAAATAAAAATAACTAAAAAAAGATAGGGGACAAAATCACGTATGAGATTGGATTACAACAAAAATAAAAATAAAAGATCATATGAATTGATAAAAAAAATAGTGAACAAAAAATAGAAAGAAACAAGATTAAAAAAAATGAGACATGAAAGAATAGAATATAAAAGAAGTTATTAAATAAAAAAATTTAACGATAGAGGGTTCTCACGATAAGTATGATAGAGGGTTCTCACGATAAGTATGATAGTTACATCTTGCACTGTAAAAATATAAACAAATGAAAGTGAGGAGTAGGGGTTGAAAATAACCTAAAAGAGAGTTTTAGGTAACCTATGATAGGACTTAACAGGGTAGATCTATCAAATATATAGGGTAGTGATGTAAGACCAAGTATGAGAGTTACAAACAAAGTATTAGGTTACGGACATGAACGAGAGTCGGGTATATATATGACGAGTAACTGTTTCTGGATATAAACCCTCAGTTGGGTAGGAGGTGTACGTAAAAGATTTAATGCCATATGTACCTAAGTATACGTAGAAACTAAGAATGATATTTGATGTTTATATGTGAAATGATAACTGTGATTTCTTTTGAGCCATGCTTATGATTGTTGAATTTATTGTATATTTATGCATTTTGGTGTTGTGAAGTTGATGTGATGGGAAAGTTAATATTATTATTGAAATCATGCTATTCATGATTTTATTGATGTTGATGTGACAATAATGATAATGATGTTGATATAAAACTTATGATGTTCATGAGGTTAGTTATGTTTATGATGTTGATGAGGTTGAGAAGGGAAAAAAATGATGACCAGATCTTGCATAAATGTATTTATTATTCCTTGACTTTATATTATGTTTTATATACATTGTTGTTGATTCTTGAGAAGATTGATTTATTGATAGTGTTGATAGGGTATAGTAGTTCATCATGGATTCGATGTACTCCCTAATTCAACCTTAATGCTAATTATTCAAAGTATATAGTTATGGAAAGGTATGGTATGGTATTGTCCCTCATCGCAGGTGTGCTAGATCTCTAAGTCTTGGTGATGGTAGAACTGTAGTACATAGTAATAGCAAATTACTCAGAAAGTCTAGCCTAGTGCCAGATAGGAGTAATAGAAACTTATTTCATAAGTTAACCAAGGAAAAAAAGGGTGTAAGTTATTGTGGGAGGTCAAAGGATAAATATATACAATGTCATATAGCTGGTAAGTCAAAGA
The DNA here is from genome assembly GCF_002878395.1 of Capsicum annuum. Lineage (NCBI taxonomy): Eukaryota > Viridiplantae > Streptophyta > Magnoliopsida > Solanales > Solanaceae > Capsicum > Capsicum annuum. Next base: position 146,345,631 of record NC_061116.1, on the reverse strand, counting down.
TATGTATAGATATGGTGTTAATGAATTCATGTTATCAAATTTAGACATTGAAACTTTACTTGATATTATGCTTTATCCCTATTTGTTATTAATGTTATTTGTTTTGTAACTTCAATCGATCATTGATTCCTATTAGTATGTGCTGTTTTACTGATGCTACACGTACTATATAGGTAGTTGGGCTATAGCCATGGTGCAGGTTAGTTGGGATTTCTATAGCAGAGACAATTATCATTCAATAGAAGCTCCTACCCTCTCTATTATGCATGGATGTCGCGTCATGGATTCTTCTATCCCCCTTTTAGTACTCTCATACCAGTTTAGGCTAGTTTTTGAGTATTTATTTTTGGTTATTTTTTGTATCACTTTTGTATATCTAATATATTAAACTAGATTAGGTTTGGATATTAATTGTATTCATATATGGAAAAAATGGCTATTTAAATTTAGTTAACATATCATCAAGTTCAAAATAATGGCTTTAACTTCCACAGTAAGCTACTAGTAAATTTATAAGAGTTCTTCTATCTTGGGTGGGTGTTAGGTAGGTGCCTACATAATACAGCTAGATAGGTCATGACAAGATGGTATCAAAGCCTAAGTTAGAGGTCTCCCTGTAAAAGAGAAAATATCATGTAGAGTCCTGCAGATTGGTGTGTTGACATCCATATAAAATTTATAGGAAGTTTCAAGGCATCTAGGAATCAATTTCACCTTTTTTCTTTCTATCGTACGATCTCAGTGTTGTCTTCTTATGTTGAGTCCAATTAGTATCTGATAGATTCCAATTGGGAGCTCAACCATCATAATTGGGACTCGTTGGTCCTACTTAGTATCTTAGTAATGTTGAAAGGTTAGACCAAGGTATTCCAACTAGTAGAAGCAATAAGAAGTGTACGTTTTTAATTGTTATGTTGCTAAAATCGTTTGATATTACATTAAAAGTTGGTGCCTTAATATGTGGGGTTGTAATATGACACAAAATGTCATGTATTACTTATAAGGATGATTATTGTTGGATGGTATATGAAATACTTGCTGTAAGATAATGATATGTTAATAGTCACTATGTACATTGTCATGAGATATACTAAAGCGCAATATGAATTGTACAATATGAATTATGATGGTTACACTGCTATGTATAGTTGCTTGTTATATATGCTGCCTAAATTACATGTGGCCAAGAAACCCAGGCATCATAGGGATTAGACGCAATATCAAGGGTGTCTGATGTACCATGGTTTCATGAAACTTTTGATGCTTAAAACAAGAAAATTATGCAAGTACTTAGGTCTTTTTGTTGGATGTGATGTGTTTTTATGTTGGTTTTGCAGGAAAATAGGGTTCGGAGTAGAGAATGAGAAAATATGATGAAGTGTAGGTGGAAGGCTACCTATGCAACCCACCTATGGGCCGTAGGTAGTAGGTTGGTTCTGTAGGTAGTAGACTTGAGATTCTGAAAATTTACTTCTGTACTGAGACCTACGAAGGCCAACCTATGTGGCGTAAGTGACACCTACAACCCCATAGGTAACCCTCATAGGTTGGGGTTCTAAAATCTGCTAATTCCTCTAATTCCTGCAAACCTACTAGGGCCCGTAGGTACTGGCTACAACCTGTAAGTGGGGTCTTAGATAGGTGTCGACCTTATTTTCCTACTTTATTTTGGATAGGATTTTTAGGTTTTCTGATGTACCTATAAATACCTATGCGATGTTTTACATTGTTTTAATTCTAAGATGTACATTTGATCTTGGAATTCTTGTTTATTGGTTTTTAGGGTTTGATATAAAATTGAGATTTTGGTTTTCATTCTTATTATTCATGAGATCATTCATATGCTTTCAATTATGAATATTTGTGTTCTTGTAATCATGAGAAGCTAAACTCCATAACTAGGGTTGTGGGAACCTTGATAGCTAAACAAAATAGAGGAAGTACAAAGTCACTCTAAATTGGCATTCTTTCATGTATTATGGTTTTCTTCATATTGATTGCCTTATTGATGACTACAAACATTAATAACCTACCTGTATACAATACTAACTTGAGAGAGAGGTTGATATTAGGAAAACAAGATCACAATAGTAATTTGAAGCTACTAACTTTCATCTAATTAACTTTAAATCGAGAGTAGATAGTTAATCTAGGATCTACGACAACAATTAAAAATGCAATGCTCTGAAATCGAGAGGAGTGAAATTCACCCAAACCAAAGTCGAGATTGTTATGTAATACATAATTGGTTAGATTCTGCATACAAGGTACCAAGATAGTTTGACGAGCCCGATAAGTCTGTGGAGTTAAGAAGTCGGGGAACACAATCCTAGTGATTGTCTTATACTGATTTCAATCCTATTTGCCAGCAATTATTACTCTTACTATTGATTGTTACAAAACACCCTATTTACTTTCTGCATTTTCCAACTACATTGGCAAACTTTTGAAAGATGTTTGTCCTATTCCTTGTGGGTTTGACCCCAACCTAGTTAGGTTCAATATTTAGCAAAAAGTTGTATTATACTTTTTAGGAGGTGTAATTTGAGAGACATTAATTTTTTGCACCGTTGTAGGGTAGTATAATTATGGATTGATTGATTGAGTTTGTTGAGCCTCTCAGTTTCCAGTTTTTTGCTATTTCTAGGGAATACATCAGTGTATGCCCAGTACTCAAAGTTAAGGCAATCCCTTGATCTTACTTGATCCTAAGCTTGAATGGACCTTACAACAGAATTGTAAGATGGAAGATTATGAACACGGAGCTCGTCATGATGGGGTTCAAGATGACTCAAGTGCCTTGAATCAGCCACTTCCGCGTGGTGTTCAAGAAATAATAGTGCAAACCACTTCTTGATTATTAGTTGAAGAGAGTACAAAGTTGGTAAATTTCCATCGTACAACTCAAGAGAAGAGAGCAAAACAAAAAGAAGAACATCGAGAAACACTCAATAGAGATAGATCTAGAAGGATAGAGTTCATCTACCCATTTATCAATATATTCCCATTTATGATGATCTTAAAAAAGATTTGGGTATGTTGAACCTATTGAGTGGGAGTTATCATTCCTCCTGATTTGTCCCAAGGAGTGATGTTTGATATTATGAGTGCAATGGTTTAGTTTCTTAATCTGAAGGGTGTGTTTGCTGGTTTACTGACTAATGATGCAAACATACACATTATGAATTTTGTGGTCATTCATACTTCCTATAATTTAATGGGGCTGAGTCAGGAAGCTTTGGGACTCAGGTTGTTCCTATTCTCTCTTATAGGCGAAGAAACATTATGGTTAGGGGAACTACCTCATGGGTATATTACTACTTGGAATGAGCTGTAGATACAATTCTTGGATTATTTTTTTTTTGCCTTACAGAATACTGCAGTTGAAAGATGGGATTTATAATTTTAGATAGTTACATTCTGAGGCATTTTACAAGACATGGTTAAGGTATAAGAAGAAGTTAATGAACACTCTCCAATCACAGAATTTTAGGAAGGAACTTACTGGAGATATTCTATAGAGCCTTGAATACAAATACCAAGACCGTGGTTGATACTATTACTGGTGGGGATTTCATGAGTCTTAATTGGGAGATAGCTATGGAAATCTTAGATCGGATCTCTAAAACCAAATAAGGGTGGCATACTCTGGACACAGAAAGAGGAGCCAATACTTATACTATTGGTCCTTCTAGTGAGCGAAGACCCTTAGATGAGATAGTGTCTTAAGAGATAACATAACTGAGGACTGAGAATGGGGTCCTTAGTAAGCATTTTATAACTTTAACAACATAAAATATGATAGGTTTGGACACAACTGGTAACTATTTTAGGTAGTATAAGTCTGAAATTAAGAAGGAAACAAAGTACTTAAATAGAGAGATAATAGGTTTCTAAGCCAAGGGCCAAGGGTTTACTCAAGGAAAGGTACAAGGACAGAAGTAGAGAGCGAGATGGTTATTAGAGGAGAAAGAATGATTATAAGGAGAAGAGTGGTGTATATATTCCATTGGGTAGCCGTTGTACTGACTCGAAGATGAAAGCATTACTTGCTAAGCTGATAAAGGGTCTAGAGAGTCAAGAGAGATGCCTTAAAGAGATTAATATTGACATATAGAGTTCGATTTAGAAAGTACAATTTCATGCTACTACGATTAAGATGCATGAGCAATAGTTTGGGAAGATTTCGGCTACTTTGAATCAGCGTCAGTCGGGTACTCTTCTTAGAAATACTGCTTATAATATGAAGAGTGACTATCACTGCCTAGCTATCACCACTCTTAGTGGTAAGGATACTATTGATCCACCTATTCCTGTGGTTGATGAGGTAAGTAATAATGCTATTCATGTTGATGATGCACCCGAAGCGAAAACTGAAAAGTTGATGAATAATGGTGAGACGTCAGAAAAATTAATGGGTATAGAGAAATGAGTTGTAAAGGATAAAGAAAATGGTAAGTAGGTTGAGCCTCTATTGAAACCTATTCCACGACCTCTCTCACCTTTTCCTTAGAAATTAAATAAGAAAATGGAAGAAGGGAAATATCAAAAATTCATGGATGTTAAAGAACTTGTATGTAAATATCCCTCTTATGGAAGCTTTGAAGCATATTCCCAATTATGCAAGATTCATAAAGGACTTAGTGACTAAGAAGCAAACAGTAAGTTTTGAGCCCGCTGAGAATATGCACCACTGTATTGCTATTACTTCCCGATCTTTGGTTGAGAAGAAAAAGGATCTTGGATCCTTTACTATTCCATATATTATTGGGTCCTTGATGTACTAGGGGTTCATGGAATTTTTTACTCTTAGAATTGATAAATACTCAAGTAATTAGGTTTTCTTTGGTGTATATGATGTCTTTTTGTGTCTATTTTGCAGGAAATTAGGTTTTGGGAGCTAAACAGAAAAAAAGTTGAACACTGAAATTTTGGCTACCTACGTTGGCACATACCTGGTGTAAGTGCCACCTATTTGGCATAGGTTCCAGAAGATAAATTTTTATGGAAAATAAACTTGCATAATTATTGTTCTACCTATGGCGGGGCGCCTACATGGGGTAGGTGCCACTTACGCCTAGTAAGTGGCACTGTAGGTAGCCGCTGGCTCAAAGCTCCCAGTTTGATTTGATTTGGACTTTTTAGGGTTTTGTTGTAATCTATAAATAACCTTTTGATGCTTTTTAGTTAGTTTATACCCTTTGAGGCTCTTAATGTGAGTTTTAGTATTCAAAAACATATATTGATTTTAAGATTGACTTTTGATCTTGGAATCCCTTTTGTTAGTTTTTGGTAGACTAATTGATTTGAGATTTTGGGATTTATTCCTTTATTGTTGAGAGATTTATTCTATGCTTTCTTCATTGAATTCCATGAAATTTCTTGCAACTATGAGCGACTAACTCCTTTAGCTAGGGTTATGGGAACCCAGACAGAATAACTAAATAGGGGTAGTGCAACATTGTTCCAATCAATATTCTTGAAAATATTGTGTTTGTATTTGATTTAATTGTTTACTTAGTAGTGCGCAATGTTGAGAACCTACCTATGTTCATTACTTGCTTTACAAGAGAGGAAGATATTAGGAAAATAAGATCACGATTGTAATTTGAAGCTAATTATCTTCATCTTATTATCTTGACACTCAAAAGGTAATAGTTAATCTGGGATATAGGATAGGGTTAGTAAGGTGACACTCTGATACTCAAAAGGTAATAAGTGAAATTCACTAAAGACATTCAAAAGATGGTTATACATAACTTATCAGATCCTGCATGCAAGATATTGAGATAGTTTAACAAAGCATGATAAATCTACAGAGTTAGATAAAGATGGGGGAATATAGTCCTAGTGTTCGTCATAGATTTTATACAACCAAAAGCATTCACAACTTGTTACTTCTAATGGTTTACTAAAAATCCCCCATTTACTTTCTTGCACTTTCGCTACTTCAACAAATTTGAGAGAGTTTGACCTATTACCTGTGGGATCGGCCCCAAACTAGTTGGGTTACTATATTTGACATCGATCACATTGTATCTTCTTTGAGGATATAGTTTTGGGCGACATTAAATTTTTGCACTGTGGTCAGAGAATATGATTACGGGTTGGTTGATTAGAGTTGTTGACGTTTTTAGGTTTTATTTTTCTATTCTTCTAGAGGCTTACGTCGGTGTATTCCTAGTACTAAGAGTCAAGGAAATCCCTTGATCCCGTTTGATCTAGATCAAGAAAGAATCCTATAATAGAATCGTAGGATATCAGACCATAGCTGAGAAGCCATCATGAGAGGCTTCGAGTTGACCCACAAGACTTTTCTCCCCATCTCCTTAGGAGACTGCCGAGCATAGTACTATGCAGTTATTAGTAGAGGAACAACAGAGAAGGGATAATAAGGCGGACTATCATGTAGATTAAGATGCAGAAAGAGCGAGATAGATGCAAGGAACTAATCATTGAGAAGAACTCAATAAAGGAAGGATAAATAGAGCTCAAGTTCTCCTAGCTTATAAATATTTGCTAGTTTATAATGATCCAAAGGATGATCTGGGGTACATTGAGCCTATTGAAATAGAAGCTATCCATCCTCTTGCATTAGCTCAGGGGGTAAATTTTGATATTACTAGTGCCATGATCCATTTATTGAATCCTAAAGGTGTGTTCGTCGGCCTGCCAACTGATAATGCAAATATGAACCTCATTAATTTTGTGGGGATCTGCACTTCAAATAATTTACCTGGGTGGTATCAGAAAGCTCTCAGGCTCAGGTTGTTTCCATTCTCTCTAATTGGTGAAGTGACATTATGGTTAGAGAAACTACCTCATGGGTCCATTACTACTTGGAAAAAGTTGCAAAATTAGTTTTTAGACCGTTTCTTCCCTATAGCTAGATTGCTATAATTGAAGGATGAGATCTATAATTTTAGGAAATTACATTTTTAATCGATGTATGAGGCATGGTTTTAATTTAAGAAGTTAATGATGGTACCCAATCACAGGATTTTGGGTAAAAATTTACTTGAAATATTATATCGAGCTCTGAATATTAATTCCAAATCAATGCCAGATACTATTACTGGTGGCGTATTTATGAACCTGCGCTCATAAGTAGCATAAAAAATCTTAGATTGAATCTCTCTTACCAACCAAGGGTAGCATACTCAGGAGGCAGAGATTGGGTGATTGATGAAATAATTTGCAACTATGAATTCTCAAAATGTTAATTTTGTTGGCTTACAAGGTAAGGATTCTAGGTCTTATGATTCAAATATGGATGAAGAAATGAAGTACCTATACATAGAATTAGGGGTTATCGAGCCAAGGTCCAATTATCTACACAAGATAGTTGGAACTCCAGGCAAGCGAACCAAGGTAGAAACTACTTTAGGTATAAATATAAGGACAGAAGCAGAGAAAAAGAAGATGATTGGAGGTATAAGGATGGCTATAAGGAGAATAATAGTGTTTATATTCTGCTAGGGAATAGAGAAACTGATTCGAGAATAGGGGCAATATTTCAAAGCTAGTAAGTGGTCTATAAAGTCAAGAAAATAGCCTTAAGGAGATTGAGGTAGACATCTCAGGTTTGACCCAAAAGGTAGAATCTTATGCTATTGCGATCAAATAGCTTGAGCAGAAGTTTGGGCAAATGTCAACCATATTGAATCAACATCAATAGAGAACTCTTTCAAGCAATACTATACAAAATCTAAAGAATAATGATCACTATTTATCCATCACCACTCGGAGTGGTAAAATGACTATTGATCCCCCTATGTTAATGGTTGATGATCCAAGGAATCATGTTGCCAATTTTGATGGAGCACCTAAAGACAAATCTAAAATATTGGTGACTAGTGGTGAGTCATCACAAAAATTAGCAGGTGTTGATAAGGGTGTTGAGAAGGATAAACGAAAGAGAAAGGTAGATGAGCGAGTAGTGAAGTCTATTCCACAACCTCCCCCATTTTTCCTCATAGGTTAAAGTAGAAAAACTAAGAAGGAAAGTATAAAAAGTTCATTTCTATGTTGAAAGAGGTGAGTTTGAATATCCCTATTCTTGAAGATTTTGAGTAGATGCCTGGGTACACAAAATTTATGAAGGATTCATTGACAAGCAATAGAGAAGTCAATTATGAGGATGTTGGTGGGTTGCATCATTATAAAGTAATTACATCCAGATCTTTAGCACAAAAGATAGTTGATCCCAGGGCTTTCATAATTCCCTGCACCATTGGGTCATTTAGATTTTCTAAATCTTTATGTGACTCTAGTGTCAACATTAACTTGATACCCCAGGAAGTATTCAAATAGTTAGTCTTGAGACCTCCCAAACCTATATCCAAGGTGTTATTGATGGCCGATCTATGGTGAAAAAGCCCATGGACATATCATTTGATGTTTTGGTCAAAGTTAACAACTTTATCTTTCTAGCTGACTTTGTTATCTTAGATTGTGAAGTTGACTTTGAGATGCCCATAATTTTTGGAAGACCCTTTTTGGCCATGGATAGAGCATTGGTAGATATGAAAAAAAGAGAGCTTAAATTCAAGATGAATAATGAGGAGGTCATATTCAACATTCACAGAACTATGAGAAATCAACCGACATGAGGGTGGTCTCAGTAATAAATAGTATAGATGACCCTAGGAGTTAGTTCTATGGATGCCTTGATAAAGTCTGAGTAATCAAGGTACCCACATCATGTCGTGATATTAAATCAAGCGTTGTTTGGGAGGCAACCCAAGGCATCTTGTTCTTTTGTATTTGTGTTCATGTTAGTGTAATTAACATCAGATCTATGCACCTATGGTGCCTCGAGTATGTTCCAAACTCTCTTGTTTTGTAGCGGTCTAATGCATTAGGGACAATGCTTGTATTGTCATTCTTGGTTTGGTTTGGTATTAGAAAAAATAAAATCAAACCGAACCCAAACCGAACTGACGTAATACATATATAATTTTAAATTTTTATACTTAAAAAAATATTACTTATAATCTACTTTCTAATTACTTTTATTATTTTTTTATATTTAGAAAATAGATATATTTTCTTGGACCTTTAATTATAGTATTTTTTTCATTAATAATAAATTAATACAAAGCCCAATATCTATATCTATATTTATATCTATAATCTATATCTATATCTATAATCTATATCTATGATATATTAAAAGTGTGAAGGACCTTAGAAATGTTGTTTGAACCCTTGTCCTTCATTAAAAATTTTTGCTTTAGACAAAATCGTCTTTTCACTATTTTTTCTAATTTTTAAAAGTTAATAATTAATTAATATATATTTATGGTAAAACCTTTTCTTATTAGAAGTCGTCAGAATTATTGACAACTAATACTTTTTCCATTAGTTTAAGACAAAAGCCTTAGAATAAGAAAATTTTAATAAGTATTAAATTTTAAAAAGTTTTAAATACATAATAAGAAATGTCTTTTTATTATTTTATCAAATTCTTATTTAACTATTTTTACTAAAAAACATATCCCACCTCAAAAAGAAAAAAAGAGTAGTGTCAGATTGTAGTTAGAATACGACCTAATTTCATTCTTTTAAGTATGATTTTTGATTTAATTAGGAGTCCTTAATTTTATTTTTTTTAAGTTTCGTTTGTCTTGATTTTCTATAATAATTAGTTTTTTATGAAAAAAGTTTCTCAAATTAGATTAGATTTCTTCCATGTTTCATCAAAGGAAAAAAATTATACATCTATATATTAAGCATTCCTTTTTTCCAATAAATAATAGAATAACATTCACAATTTAATTGTTGAAGAGTGTGTTCAAGAGAGATTAGTTTTATGTTCTTTAGTATTAGTTTTTAATTTATAGGTCAACAGTATTAAATATTATGTATCTTTTATTAACGTTTTTTTATCGTATAATTTATTGTAATTTCAATTGTTGGCTTTTGCATGATATGCAGGTAAAGAAAAATTATGTGAGTGTGTGGTTGAGACTTGTGCCGATTACGAGTGGATTTAAAGATGTATTTTTTTAAAAAAAGAATTATTTCTCATTCATATTAACACGATATATGTTGTTAAGGAGTTGATTAGAAGTACACGTTCTGCTCTTTGATTCGATTTTATCAAATTTCAATTCAATTATTTAATTTACAATTTTAAAAAGTAGACATCGAACACCGAATCGAACTATTTCAGTTTGGTTTTTTTTCTTTCAACTTCATTTTTATTTGATTTGGTATTCATAAATATTTGAACTTTTTATCCTTCGTTAAAAGTGTCTACTTTAGACAAAATTATTTCTTCAATATTTAAGAATTGAAAGTTTATTAAATATTTTAATAAAACATATGTTATGTTTGCACTATTTTATTAAACTGTGAAGGATCTTTGAGAAGTGATTTAAATTTTTGCTCTTCAGTAAAAATTTTTGCAATAGACAAAATCATCTAATTTTAATTAATCAAATGTTACACGTGCGAGACACGTGGGGTTTAACTAGTTAATATAAAAACCTAAAACTCTTTAATTGCTTCACTTTTTACATTTTACTTTCCAAGTTTTCAGAGAGTTCTCATTATTTTCTCATCTTACTTTCATACTACTTTTCGCATTCGTCAAGTTGTGATTTAGGTTTGTTTCTCTTCTTTCTCTTTTTATGGAATTATGTTATAATTAATTACTTTATGGAGTTAGGTTTTTAATAAGTTGTCTAATTCTTCATTCTTTTGTGTGCTCACATTTTATGTGAAGGAAACTTTCAGACAAGCTATTGTGACTAGTGACTTAGAAATTGAACTACTTAGGTATCCACATAATATTACTTTGAGAGATAGTAGTTTAGACGTCTTAGTAATTTGCCAACTTAATTTTTATTGGAACTACTCTATGAACATTTTTTTTTTTATCTTTTTAGTGAAAACATTTAATTTTTTTTTCAATCACATTATAATTGTAAAAAAACCAAGAAAATCAAAAAAACCTGACTAAAATCGAAATAAAAAAACCGATTGCATATTGGTTTGATTTGGTTTATAGATTTAGAAAATCTACATTATTGGTTTGGTTATATTTTAATAAAAAACCGAACCAACCCAACCTATGTACACCCCTACTTGTGGGTCTAGCTGTTCTCTTGGGGTTCTTATTGCCGTGTCTCTTTTCCTCAGAATGTGTTCTTTGTAGAGCCGGCATGTCTAGGATGTATTGTGTTTTGTTTTATGTTGTTTTATCTTTTTTTTTTGTTTAGCTAGGAGAAAAATAAGTAACTAAGGCAATTGATGAATTTGTTTCGTGGGGGTTTTTTATTGTCGTGTCTTTTTTTTCGGAGTTTGTTCTTAGTATAGATGACATGTCTAAGATGTATTGTGTTTTGATTCATGTTTTTTTTATGTTATTTTTGTTTATCTAGGAGAAAAATAAATACATAAGGCAGTTGATGAATTATGTTTTCATTAGGCTTAAAGTTGTTAGAAAAATGGTACCCTTCCAAATTTTTTTTAAACCGTGTGATATGTATATATATGTATGACCATTGTGAATCTCATTATAGCATTAGGATTAGTGGAATAATAATCATAGATAGCATTTGCATGAACCAAATAGGTAGTAGTTTGTAATGCAACCTTGTGCCATGTGTATGTGAGATGCTTATATTGTTTCCATTGTGTGTTGAACCCAGAACTTGCATATTATTGCTAATTTACCAAAGTTATAAGCAACAATATTTTGATAAATATGTTCCTTAGTAATATCATCATGACTCTCGAAGTCATGTGCTAGCCTTGAACTCATTGAACAAAGCACTTGAGGTGAAGACTAATGAGCGATTGTGAAAACTATGAACCCCTAAACAAGATTTTTTTACTAATACTTACTAATAGGTTCTCAGAAGCTTTTCCACACAAAGAGGGGAGGAAGTTCTTGCCACCAACTTTCCATAAGAGCAGACATCTGAGCTCAGCAATGTATTTACTATTTAGAGATAGATGGCACCAGGCAGGGTAAAAAGAAGGATTTTTTCCATTAGCCGAAGAAAAAAGTAACGATTTTTATTAATACCTAGGTTGTAGGATAGTCGGTTTGGAAAGAATCATAGGCCGTTCTTGAATTTGTCCACTTTCAGCCTAAATAACCTCCAAAATGTGAATAAGTATTCCTTGATCCCTATTTTGAGCCTACATAGCCTATTTTTCTTGTTTCACCTTTCACCTTCCCATTTGAATTAGATTGAACATATTTTGGCCCTAGTTCTCCTTGGATATTATGCATTTCAACTCAGGAAAATCGCCTAAGTTGAGGATAGCTATCATAGGTATGCATTATAAGAAGTGGGTATGAAGAAGGGCATATATAAGAGAAAAAGAAAGTAAGGTTGGGTGTGAAAAAAATGAGACAAAAAAAAAGAAAAAAGAAAATAAGAAACTGTACTCTACCTAAATGAGCAATAAAAGAATAAAAAGGGAGAAATAAGGGTGGAATAAAAGAAAAATTAGTTTATAAGTGGACCCCTAATGTAATTGTTGTGCCAAGGAGGCTTAGTCACTAAAATTTAAAAATGTACTATACCAACCCCCAAACATATGTTACAAATCGAGTAAAGTTCTATAGTGATCCTAACCCGACTGTCTAAAAATTTAGGTAAAGAAAATAAGGGCAATTCTATATTATCTTGTGCATATTGATGGAACTTCTTGGTGAGTGTAAATGTCTTGTGATCTTCCTTGCATTAACATGAATTATTTTATTAAGTGAATGGAACTTCTTTGTTATGAGGGTGCATGAGTTGTATTGCTGACTACTTATTTTCTCAAGTAGTGTAATTTTTGTGTGTATGGCTAATGTAATGCCATAAATTGATTCCCTTGTGTCACATTATTGGAAAAAACTAATTCACATAGTTGGTTTTGATAAGATTAAAAATAGGAGGGGGTAATGTTTTTAAGCTGAATCTGAGATTGACTGGGATAGGTATCTTATGTTTCTCTTAGTTAAGCATTGTTGTGTTGTTTTGTTATGCTTTATTGCCCAAGGACATGCAAATGTTCTAAGTTGAGGGTGTTGATGTTTCATGGGTTCATGAAACTTTCGACGCTTAAAACTGAGATATACGTGAGTACTTGGGTCTACTTTGGTGGATATGATGTGTTTTAGTGGCTATTTTGCAGAAAACTAGGTTTTGGAAGCTAAACAGAAGAAAAGAAGTTAAAATTTGAAATTTGGGATACGTTGTAACCTACCTGGCATAGGTGCCACCTACTTGGCATAGGTGACAGGGCATAGGTGTCAGAAGATAAAAGTTCATAGAAACTGAAGTTCCAAAATTTTTATTCTACCTATGGTAGGGCACCTACGTGCAGTAGGTACCACTTATACCCAGTAAGTGGCACCGTAGGTAGCCACCGACTCAAAGCTCTTGATTTGATTTGGATTCTTAGTGTTTTTGTAATCTATAAATACTCTTTTGATGTTTATAGTTAGTTTATGCCTTTGGAGGCTCTTAATGCGAGTTTTACTATTCACAAACATATATTGATTTCAAGACTGACTTTTGATCTTGGAATCCCTTTGTTCTTGATTTTTGGTTGACTAATTAATTTGAAATTTTGGGATTTATTATTTTATTATTGAGCGATTTATTCCATGCTTTCTTTATTAAATTCCATGAATTATTTTGTAACTATGAGGGACTAATTTCCTTAGCTAGGGTTGTGGTGACCCTGGTAGAATAACAAAATAGGGAAAGTGCAATGCTATTCCAAATAAATATTCTTGCATATATTGAGATTTTGTTTGATTTGATAGTTTTCTTAGCAGTGCATAACGTTGAAAACCTGCCAGTATTCACTACTTACGTCACAAGAGAATTAGAGATTAGGAAAAAAAGATCACGATAGTAATTTGAAGCTTATTATTTTCATCTAATTAACTTGACACTCATTAGGTAATTGTTAATTTGGGATCTAGGATATAGGTTTGTAAGGCAACACTTTGAGACTCAAAAGGTAAGGAGTGAAATTCACAAAAGGCATTCAAAAGACGATTAGTGATACATAAATTATCTGATCCTTCATGTAAGATATTGAGATAATTCAACAGAGTATGATAAATCTATGGAGTTAGATAAATCCAGGGTGAACACAGTCCCAGTGTTCGTCTCAAATTGTTTATAGCCAAAAGCATTAACAACTTGTTACTTTTTATGATTACTATAAATCCCCTTATTTGCTTTCTTGCACTTATGGCTACTTCAGCAAATTTGAGAGATGAGTTCGGCCTATTCCTTGTGGTATCGGCCCCAACCTATTTGGGTTACTATATTTGACATTGATCGCATTGTATTTTTTTGAAGAATATAGTTTTAGGCGACATCAGTCCTTTAAATTTGCATGAGCATTATGTGATTGAGGAGATATAGTTAATCTGATGCCGTAGTTATATACAAACAAATGTGGTTGGGGGCACCTAAACCGATATCTATGAGATTATTGATGGCCGATCACATCGTGAAGAAGACAGTTAGTATCTTTTGTGATGTATTTGTGAAGGTGGCTTTTTTTATCTTCGCAGTTGACTTTTTAATCCTTGACTGTGAGGTTAATTTTGATGTCCCCATTATCTTGGGAAGACCCTTTCAAGCCATAGGTAGGGAATTGGTTGGCATGGAGATGGGACAGATTAAATTTAGGCTAAATGATGAACATTTTACTTTCAATGTGTGTCAATGGATGCGGTTGCTAAAAGATATGCAAGTAGTTTCTGTGATAGACACCATGGAGAAAAATACATTGACTGTACCTATTAAGGAGAGACATAGGGTTGAGGCATTAGCGGCAATAATCATGAATTTTGACAGTGATGGTATCGATAAGTATGATGAGATAGTCAACACTCTTATTGGACAAGGTTTTTTTTTGTTCACCAAAGAAGTTAGATCTTAACTTAAAGAACAGAGAGACCCCACCATCTCAGGCATTTATAGAGGAACCACCGATTTTGGAATTAAAATCCCTTCCCTCTTATTTCTATTATGCATTATTGAGGTCCAACTATACCTTGCTTGTTATCATTACTGTAGATTTATTGGATACATAGGTTTAGGCCTTGACTTAGTATTGCATAGGTTTGAACAGGCCATTAGTTGGACCATTATGGATATAATCGAGATTTCCCCCATAATTTATATGCATAAGATTCATCTTTAACTAGAGTGCATGCCTAGCATTTACCATCAATATAGTCTAAATCCACCTATGAAAGAGGTAGAAAATATGGAGATTATTAAGTGGTTAGATGTAGGCTTGGTTTACCCTATTACCGATAGTAAGTGGGTAAGCCCAGTTCAATGTGTGCCAATGAAGGGTGGGATTACTGTGATCCCTAATGAGAAAAATAAGTTAGTGCCCATGAGACCAGTCATAAGATGGAGAGTTTTCAAAGATTATCAGAACTTGAATACCTGGATGCAAAAGGACCACTTTCCTATTCTATTCATGGATCATATGTTAGACCGTCTCATAGGCAGAAGATGGTATTATTTTCTTGACGATTATTTAGGGTATAATCAAATTTCTATTATCTCCAAAGAACAAGAGAACATCACTTTCACATGTCCATATGGCACGTTCACATTCAAGATGATGCCTTTCAGACTTTGTAGTGCTTTCACCACCTTTCAACGATGTATGATTTCTATCTTTTTTGATATAGTGGAGGATACTATAGAGGTCTTTATGGATGATTTTTCTATTATTGGAGACTCATTTGATGGTTATTTGGCTCACTTGGCTAAATTACTTTAGAGATGTGAGGAGTGCAGCTTGGTTTGAATTGGAAAAAATATCACTTCATGGTAAAGGGGGGATCATTCTCGAACACAATTTTGAATAAGGGGATAAAGGTTGACAAGACAAAGATAAAGGTGATTGAAAAATTTTGTCCACCAATTTCTGTGAAAGGTATTAGGAGTTTCTTAGGGCATAAAGGTTTTTATAAGCAGTTCATCAAGGACTTTTCTAAGATTGCAAATTAATTGTGCAAGCATTTAGAGAAGGAGGTAAAGTTTGTTTTGATGATGCTTGTCTTAAGGCTTTTGAGTTCGTTAAGGAGTGGTTGATCTCATCTCCTCTTATTGTATCTCCGGATAGGACCCTTCTATTTGAGGTGATGTGTGAAGCTAGTGGTATGGCCCTAAGAGCTATTCTAGGCCAAAGAAGTGAGAATATTCTTCATCCTATCTATTATTCCAGTAAAGAACTCAATCTTGCATAAAAAGTTATATGATTATTGAGCAGGAGTTACTTGTGGTGGTGTTTGATTTGGAAAAGTTCTGATCCTAATTGATTCGCACCAAAGTCATAGTGCACACTAATCGTGCAACCCTTTGGTACCTTATGGTGAAGAAAGATGTTAAGCTGATATTGATTCAATGAGTACTATTTCTGCAAGAGTTTGACTTTAAGGTTAAAGACTAGAAGGTCACAAAAACTAGGTTGTTGGCTATTTATCCCTCCTAGAAGAGGAGGCGATGCTTAAACTAGGGGATGAGCTTGAGATTGATGATACTTTTCCAGATGAGCATATCTTTACAACATCATAAGAATTAATCCCTTAGTTTGCTAACTTTGCCAATTATTGACAAGTGATCTAATCCCGACAGACTTATTATTTCAGTAGCAAAAATTATTTGTACAACAAATACAAAAGTTTTTTTAGGATGGACCTTACTTATTTTGGGTGTGTGTAGATGGTGTTATTGGGAGGTGGATTCCCAAAGTTTAGATGATGAGCATTCTTGAGGCCTGTCACTCGTCTCCAGTTGGTATAATGACCCTTCAGGTCATTTCCTTGATTTTCATGCAATTTTTGCCTTTCTAGCCTTCCCACAATGGCTATAGGTCATTTATGACTAGCCAAAAGTATCGATTTTCTGATCGGACAATTCATTTGGATATTGGGCTCATTTTCCTATTTTGGAGCTTTTGCTATTTAATGTTTGGTCTCGGAGAAAAAATCCTAGTAGATGACCTCGAATGAAAATTTAAATAGATCTATTATCTTTAGAACATTGATTTTAGGTTAGGTGGACTCTTAGTTTGGGTCTCGAGGAACTTGGGCTCATTTTGACATATTGGTCGGGAAGTTAAGAAAATGAAAAATTACGTGTGGGACATATTTATTGCCGAAATAGCCTCATATGGAAATTTAGACTGTGCTACTAAGTTTGGAATGTTGAATTTGGTATGGTTGCATGTATAGTTTGTGTATACGGGATTCTGAATGAATCCCGAGGTCTTGGCACAGACTTGGAGATTTACTAAGTCTATTGTTGTATCTGGTGCATTGCTATCAGGGAGCCAAAGGTCGCAATCGTGCTACCCTTGGCAGTCACCAAGATACTGTGATCGCAATATATATTTCATGATCATGAAAAGTCTGATCAAGCTCCATATATTGTAATCGCGAGGCTCTGGTCGCAATCGCGTTTATTGTGTTGACACGACCCGACCTCGGGTATTGTCGCAATGGGTATCCCAAGTCCACCCAAGACCGGGGACCTCCCCTTGTTACCCAACCCAGCCACCTATATCTAGCCTTAGATGGACTGAATTTCTAGCATATAACAAGGTAGCACAATACCCTCATGAAGACTTTGCGATAGGGTCACAGTTGAGTCCAACTAGTCCACACCAGCTGCCCAACCATACCAAACTAAACCATAGGCCATAACCAAAGAGAATACCAAATCATTATATGATAATCAATCTCAAAATGTAATAGGACGAAATAACCAACAATATCGTCTAAGGGTGTAAGCCCCAACACCAAAAGTGATGCCAAGGCAAACACCAATACCGATCCCACCCATACCAATCTCTAGAACTACCACAAAGTCTTTATCCAAAAGAGTAAACAAATCTGATTGGGACATACCCCCAACCATGACCAAAACCAATAACCAAAATAAAGGAAAGTATCTAAAGAAATTCATAACATGAAATGATGCCTTCCAATAGGATTAAAGCTCACCACTTCATTCCAAATGTTGATACTGAATCCGCATGCTAAACAGGAGGAGTAGAATGGCCAGTTCCTATATAGCGTGGGTATACATCAGCCAGTAGACGGGGTTAGCGAGTGATCGCTAGCATGAAACTCAAGATAAGGATAAAATAATATCAATTATAAAACCAAGTAAAATCATCCATAATTCATACAACCATACATTATAAGTTTTGGGAAAGGGAACTGGGTTGAGCATGCATTTAAAACCTTTTACTTAGGTTGTGTAGCTTGGCCATCCTAAACAACCCATAGGCTATATGGGTTCAGCTCCCCTGCTGAAAGGGCCCCAGTACGTGTAGCCGCTCGACTAGGGAATTATCCCATGGGATGACTAGTCCATTCCCTAATAGTGTGACATCATGAACACGATCCAGTAAGACCAATTCTTATATTGGAAAATACGAATTTCCAGTTATGGTCCCCCCAGGAACGCCACTTTCCTCAGTTTTGCTACACATCCTGCCATTAATGTCCAATTAAATCCAAATAACCAACTAAATACATTTACCATTTTATTATCCAAGGCCAATATTAGTGGTCTTGTCATACCACCCCTTACTTGCAAGTAATATCCATAGCCAAACTATTTAGGTTAAGGGGACTTTCAAGTTCCCTTTTTATATACCATATTATACCACTTGGGAAACTTCCATGTTCTCCACAAGTATAACCATTTATCCTTTTCAAACCAGTTAAATCATGTATAATTCCTTTACCAAGTTTAAAATATGCAAGAGTTCAATTAAAAGAAGTCAATGCAATGAACGTGTCTTTATAAGCATTTTATCAAACACCTTAGGGGCATAATATAACAAAAACCAGTTTCAAAGACCATTAAACCATTACCATGAAATATAATTATCCAAAACCACCATTAATGTGTATGAAAGCATAATTAAAATCATAGGAAACCATAACCAAGTATTTCACATCAAAACCCCCAAATAATAGTTGAAAACCATAATCATAAAATAGTAAAACTGTGAAATCATTCATATAAACCATGCCTTTAGTTGAAATTACAATGAGGGAAGAGAATCATGCCTTCTACTGAAGGATTGATGGAAAGAAATCACCAAAGCAAGCCCCAAAGCAATCCTCAAGATGAAACCCTAACTTTCTTGCCCCAAAATCTATTAAGAGAATTATGAGATGTTTTGGAATAGTTTCTAATTGTTAATGAATAGAATAATAGGGAAAATAACCTCCAAACACATTAGAAATCATGGGTCCTAGTTAGGGTAAGTAGATAAATATCCAGAATACCCATACTTAAATTCCTTAAAAATCTCATCACAAGGATACGATTGACCCATATGAGTTGTACCCTCTTATATGATTGGTACCCACCACTTGTATCCAAGACTCCACCCTTTGAATAAAATACTGTCTAGCATATGACTTATCCAAGTAAGTCATAACCACATTATACGATCTGTACCAATGACCCACATCCATGGAAGAATGAAATACTAGAAGGATGAAATACTGCCCACCATATGAGTCCTTGATATGACTCGTACTAATACCTTACGACTCATACCCCTAAGTCATACCTATTACAGTGACCAAAACCATCCCACTAACTAATACTGGTCAGCATATGACAGGACTATACCACTCGTACCCCAACATATGGCTTGGACCCATGAGTCGTATTATGTTCAAAAAATAGAATTCTAGGAAATTTTCTAAGGGTCAAAACCTAGGATATTTCAGTTAAAGGTTTGATTTATAGTTGATAATGCAAATTACTCTGCTTAATTCCCTTATATCTTTGTCAAATGTAAGAGTAGAAGCATCTAAGGAGTGTAATCATGATTGTACCTTTCTTGTTCGTCATTCGGGTACAAATGATCCTAGTGGAGGAGACCGAAACACCTTAGGTTTGATTCCCTTAGGCAATTTCCTGTATTCCTGGGTTTTTGGATAGGATACGATTAAGGAAAACTAGTCGTATGAAGAGATACAGATCATATGAGGTGGTCATTTGCTGACCAGTATGGATGGTAGGTAGGATTGGTTTCTAGAATGGGTATGACTTGGGTTGATAATATTCATATGGTTGGATACGAGTTACTTGATTTGGGATTTTCCTTTACTTAATTTGAGACTTAGTAAAATAACTTGAATCTGAGTACGAGTGGCTCACCATGAGCCGTAAGTTAGGGTACGAGTCATACCATGGACTCATATAATGGATAGTAGTCCAACCTCTTGTGACTCTATTCTGGCAGAGGTATGGGTCAAAGGTATTAGTCGTATGCTTGGGTACAACTTCGTTTGGGTAAATTGTATATTGGATAGTATTGGGTCCAAGGAGGAGGCCTGGGGTACAGTGGTAGGTACTACTCGTATTGGAGGGTATGGCTGGT
The DNA here is from genome assembly GCF_002878395.1 of Capsicum annuum. Lineage (NCBI taxonomy): Eukaryota > Viridiplantae > Streptophyta > Magnoliopsida > Solanales > Solanaceae > Capsicum > Capsicum annuum. The sequence continues at coordinate 146,325,213 of NC_061116.1, read as the reverse complement.
ATGATATAGTCGTACCCTATGATGGGATTTTTATGCATTTTAAGTGTGGTCAATCTGGATATTTCCTCACTTATCCTATTAAGGTCCCATGACTTATAAATCACTTAGGAGGTTCTTTACCTTATTATTCTATTCATTAACACTTAGAAAACTCTCTTAAATACTCTACAGTTCTCTCTAAGGCTTTTGGGTAAAGGGAGGCTAGGGTTTCACTAAGGGGATCTATTTGGGGCTTATTTTGGTGATTTTCCTCCATCATCTTCATCATCTAAGGCATGATACTTCTCCATCATTGTTTGTTTCAATTAAATACATGATTTATACAATGTTTTAATGGCATGATTATTATATGATTTTGGGGTTTTCAAATATGTGTTGGGTTTTGGTATTAAATTCTTGATTATGGTTTTCCCATGTTTTAATTATGTTTTTACATGCTTTAATGGTGGTTTGGATAATTGATTGCATGGGAATGGTTAATTGGTAATTGGAATTGGTTTTGGAAACACTATGCCCCCAACATATTTGATAAAATGCCTATGATAATGCTTTTACTATATTAATGGACTTTTAACGGAACTATTGCATGGTATGGTTTGGTAATGGAACCTTAAATGCTATAAATGGTTTAAATGGTATTGGAATGGTTAAATGGAACAATTTGGTGGTCATGGTTATGGTTAATTAAAATTTTGTGTGGGGTATAATGGAACCCCCAAGTATACTTAATAATGGAACACTCGTGGGGTACATGGGAATCCCCCAAGTTAACTTGATAATGTAATCCATGGGTACATGGGAATCCCTTTACATTGAAAGGTTGGCTATGGACATTGCTTGCAATCTATAGTTGGTATGACATTACCATTACTTATAGCTTTAGTTAATAATAATGCAATAGTGGTTTGGTTGGTTGAAAATGATTTTAATTGGATAATAATAACAGGGTGTGATAGCTAACCATGAAGGAGTAAGTCCAATGGACAGACACTGGAAACTCATATTTACCTACATGAGTGGTTGGTCATAGCAAATATATATGATACTAAGAGGTATATAAGAATCCTTTAAGTACACCGTACATATGTATCATGGAGAGTGAAGGGTACTTGGGAATCCCTTACTCTTATGGTATCTCTGGGTCATGTGGCTACACGCATCGAGGTCTATTCAGGGGGTTACACTGGACCCATATAGCCCGTGAGTGATTCGAGGATGAGTAAGCTACATATACCCAGATTAATGGTTTTAAAGGCATACTAAACCCGATTTCCTTTCCTGACATGGTTATGTATATATATATGTATGGTTTGTATGCATATGGTTGGTTTACTTAGTTTACTAGATATCATTATTTTATACTTATCCTGATTACTTGCTAGCATTCACCCTCTAACCCATCCTCGGAAGGATATATCCCCACACGATACAGGAACTGGCCATTCTACTTCTTCTACTTAGTGCTTGAATTTGGGACCATTTACTGAATTGAAAGGGTGCACTTTCATATTACAAAAGGCTCTATTTCATGTTCATATATGTCTCTATTTATTTTGGATACTTTACGAATATTGGTTTTGGCTATAGTTGGGGGCATGTCCCAACTGGATATTGGATTTTTTTTGGTAGAGGCTTTTGTAGAAATACTATGGGTTGGTATGGGTGGGATCCATATTGGTGTTAGCCTTAGTATTGACATTGGTATTTGGGTTGATACCATTAGGCAAAATTTCTCACTGTTCTATCCTTTTATGTTATGTTATGGAACTTGGTTTGGTTATTGTTTTGGATTTGGTTTGGTTATAGTTATCTATTGGGTTGAGGGCGGTTGGGCTCATTTGGGTAGGTCATGGTAATAGATGTATCCCAGAGTTTGGATTTGTGTAATTACATGTTATTTTGTTATATGTTTGGAATTCATCAGACTTGGTATATTCTAGATGGTTGGGTTGGGTATCGGGGGTGGTTTCCAATCCTGGTCGGACTTGAGATGCCTATTACGCAAGGCCCCTGATTGGGTCATGTCATTTACGCACTCTTACTATTCACAAACATATTTTGGTTTCATAATTGATTTGTGATCGTGGGATTCTTGTGTTCTTGGATAATTTTGTTATTATTGTGAGATTGATTCTATGCTTTTAATTATGAATTTCATAGATTGTTTCACAACTATGAGAGGCTAATTACCTTAGCTAGGGTTGTGGGAACCCTGGCTGAATAACAAAGTAGGGGAAGTGCAACATTGTTCCCAACCAATATTTTTGCATGTATTTTGATTATCTTCAGTTTAATAGTTTTCTTAGTAGTTGCAAATGTTAACAACCTGCCTGTATTCACTACTTACTTCAAAAGAGAGGTAGAGAATAGGAAAGGAAGCTCACAACAATCATTTGAGATTCACCTCCACACCTTAGTATTCTGCCATCTCATTTAATTAACTTTATACTCAAAAGGTAATAGTTAATATGGGATCTAGGGTAAGGGTTAGTAAAGCAAAACCCTGAGACTCAAAAGGTAAAAAGTAAAATCCACTAAAGGCGTTCTCAAGACGGTTAGTGATACATAACTTACTAGATTTTCATGCAAGATATTAAGTTAGTTCAATGGAGAATGATAAATCCACAAAGTTAGGAATCTAGGGGGAACATAGTCCTAGTGTTCATTTCAGATCATTTACAACCAAAAGCATCCGAGTTTTGTTACTTTTTACTGATAATTACAATTTGCCCCATTTATTTTCCTACACTTTGGGATACTTTAGCAAGTTTGAGATATGAGTTTGACCTATTCCCTCTAGGATTGACCCCAACCTAGCTGGGTTACTATATTTTTACATCAACCGCTTTATACTTCTAAGGAGGTGTAGTTTTGGGCGACATCACATACTTTTCCCATCCCTTGATTTTTCTTTTCAATTCTTTTTTGAAAGGGCCCTTTGAACCGTATATTTTTTTAGGAGTATATTTTTTTCTTCTTCTTTTATTTGTTTATTTTTTGGAGTATTTTTTTGGAGAGAAGAATTTTTTTTTTGGTTAATACTATCAATTTAGATCTAATTTTAAGTAGTACTTTTCTATGAGTGCATGAATATAAAATAAAATAAAATAGTAGACTTTTTGATACCTAGGCTCATGATTGTAACTCTGTGTATAGCTTATTCTTATTTTTGTAGTTTGCTATGACCCTGTTGATCTTAGAAGTGGAATTGATCCATCTTGATTAATACTTGTGCCATGTGTGGTGAGGATTTGTATATATATATATTTCATGTTTTGCATCTTAGTTTGAAACTTATCTTGCATGTTATTGAAGCAAAATGAAAAGTATTTCTTTGCTTAGAATATGACTAGTTAGACCCTTTGAGCCTGTAGCATATTTTTTTAGTAGTCATATTTTTACCTTGAACAATTTTTTTTGAATATCTAATTTTTGCACCCTACTTCCTTGAGCACTATAGCATAGACTGTGTTAAAAAGTTGGTAAATTTGAAGAAAGTGAATGAATAAGTGTAAAAGATGATCAATGATAGCTACAAAGTGGTGAAAAGACCCTCTTTGAAAGAATGTGACTTGTAAAAGAAAAAAAATACTTGATGAAACATATATATTGAAGCATTCTTGATTTGATGAGAAATATTAGTAAAAGTAATTGATGAAGAGAGGGCTAAAAAAATAAAGCGATCAAGTTTAAAAAGTACGAAGTGCTTAGGGAAGTGCAAGTCACTATAATATAGTTTTTTCAACCCATTTCCTAGCCAACATTACAATCCAATAAAATCCTATGTGATTCAATTCAAGCATATTTAACTAGTGGAGATGTACATAATGGGCAAGCTTACGTTTCTTTGTGCATACATGTGAATTTTTTTGTGTTAGTGTTAGAGTTGTTTTTTGATGCTAAGTCCTAAAATTATGTTTAATCTTTTGAATTAAGTGTGTGGACTATTTCTTCCTATGAGGGCACTTGTTTCATGATAGGTATGTGATGTTATTAACTTTATTTGACAAGAATATATAAGAAAGCTTAAAATTGATAAGTTAGAGTCTATTTTTGAGGTTAGAAGGTTAAAGGTTTGTTGTTTATTTGTATTTATTTCATAATGATTGGGAAGTGCACTTGTTGTTGTGAATTGCTCTTTGGTCTAATTATTTGTACCAATCAAAGAGGTGGCATTACTAGATTTATTAATTGAGATGAGCTTTAATGTTTGCTCGAGGAAGAACAAAATTCTAAGTGTGGGGTGTTAATGTGAGGCCAAAATTACATAATCTAGTCATTATTTGTCTCATATTTAGTACTTTTATTTATCTTTTTTTGAGCATTAATTTTATGAATTATGCTTAATATTATATATTTATTTGTAGGATTAAATTGGTATGAAGATGAAGAAATTGAAGCAAAAACAAAATTAAAATTGAGAAGTGATAAAAGAAAATCAAATACGCATATTAATGGATTCAATTTATTATAATAATCAATTTCTACTTTAGAATTGAACGGCAATATGAAAGCCGGCTGGAAAGCAAATTTGTGGTGGTTGCACTGTGTGACACAATCTAGTTCAATTCGGATTGAGTTTTTATTTCCTAGTCTATTTTGAACTCAGTTATTTTATTTTGGAGTCATTTTTACACCTATAAATATTGCACAAAAATATTTTTGATGAAACTTTTGACAACTTTTGATAATTATTAGAAAATTGATACTTTGGAGCAGTAACTTGTAAACCTTTTATTTAGAGAAAGTTTGGAGCCTTCGTGGAGGTTGGAGAAAATTGATTTATTCGTTTCTTCGCTAATTATATTAATTTTTCTTTGAGAATTCAAGATTTCAAATTTACTCTACTCAATTGTAAGTTCATAATTACGATTTTATCTATGATTTCTAATTACGATTTTCAAGTCATGAGTAGCTAAATCTCACAATTAGGGTTGTGGAAATCATGATGAATTAACAAAACAAGTTAAGTACAAAGTCATTCTAGATGGGTGATCATGCATGTATCGGTATTTCCTTCGGTTTGATTACTTTATTGATGGTGGCCAACATTAGGAACTTGCATATATACTAAACTTTCTCGAGAGAGAGGTATGGATTGGTAAAAGGAAGTAACAACAGTAATTTGAAGCTACAAACCTTCATCTAAGTAACTTGAGCCATAACTGGAATAGTTAATCTGAAATCACAAAACAAGGGCTAGTAACGCGATGCACTGAGTCAGAGATAAGACAAGTGAAATTCATCTAAACTAAGGTCAAGAGATGGTTAGATGCTACATATCTTGTTAGATTGTGCATACGATGCATAGGGATAGATTGCTAGTACGAACAACTTGTGTAGTTATGGAATAACGGGAAACACAGTTTTAGTTCATTATTCTCATTGATTTTCTCAACATAAACTTATATTTGTTTACTTGTTACTTCGATTTACAAACTATCGACTAGTTCTTTTTAATCCATCCTTTCAATAGTAATTAATTAATAGTCTAAATAACCTCATTGACCTAGGTCCTAACCATATTCCTCACGGGATCAATCCCAACCTAGTTGGATTCAACATTTGTTGAACGATCTCTTTATACTTCATTGCAAGGTGAAATTTGGGCGACATCAATGTATCATAGGCCACCTAAGCAAAGCATAATATAGAACAAGTAAAAGATACTACAAGCACGTCACTTGAATAGACAAAAGTTTCCAAGTGGTAGCTTACACCGTCTCTATTAACAATTCTACAACATAAGGTAAAAGGGGAATCTGTACAGGGATAGACACGTAGAAACTAAAACATGGCAACAAACACATAGAGAAAGTACAAATGATGCAATACAAATAGTGATGGGATGTTTTATATACACCTTCCTAGCCTCAATGCTTCCAAGAAAGGACCCATGGGGGGTTCACAACTCATATACTTTCTTAATATCAACTCAACCTTATCGGTAAATAACCTCTGCCTAGGCTTTCCAGAATATCATGACTAGCTTTGTCAGCAATGACCTCGACCAAGGGTTTTCCAAAAGTGATTTATTTTCTTTCAAACTCAATATTTCTCAATGATACCAATATCTTATGAATGTGTATGTATGAAATGGTGATGATATGCTCACAATCATATCAATATAAAGATAACTGATCCATTGAATATGTGTATAAGTGACCCCAGATATCAACTTAATATGTCAACAATTTATGATGTCAGATCTAGTTAGGAACTATTGGAATACATATGCATGTAAGACATCATCAATATCATATGAACCCATAACTCGAGAGTTTTATCATGTTAAGGGCAAACAATGATCCATAAGGCCTAGAGTATCTATTCAAGACCCTGCACAGGCATCACATATATAAATACACAAACATGTCTAATAATGTCAAATAAAGGCCCTGCATGGGCACTACAAAATATATGATATCACAAATCAGAAGCAACAAAAATATAAGCCAACAGGGTAATTTTGATGTTTCAAACTCAATAGCGAGTAAAGGCTTGTATTCACGAAGAAAGAGATATAAGGCACTAGATATATGCTACAGGATAATTTTGATATTTCAAACTCAATAGCAATGTTGTATTATAAGAAAAAGAAAATTTTTAGTGAATAATCCCTAGGACCCCTTTTAAGGCATACTTCACTAACTTTTCAAATGGAGGATCGAAAATCAAAATAAAGGTTCCAAACCCAAATAAACCTCGTTACTAAGCCAAAGTCGATATTGAAGATCTAATAGAGCTATCCAAATTGCCATCCATCATTCAGAATAATAAATGTTGACCTAAGTCAATTATATGGTTTTTAAAGTCTATAAAAAACACAAACTCTCCCAAAACCTTCCCAAAGGCATAAGGAATCGTGCCAACCATCTCCACACCTAAAAATCAACATATACAACTACAAGAAATGGCAAAATTTTCATATCACATAAAAAGTAAGATTTCACAAATTAGGTCATTATAATATCCATCACTTAAAGACTCTAGTTTTCCCAAAACTAAAAGGCAAGAAAATACCTGAATCGGTAAAAATCGAGGGTAACTACTACATATGTCAGTCTTGACATCCAATTAGCCTCCTCAGTAGGATGGTGTCTCCACTAAACCTTAACCACAGGAATATATTTAGAACAAAACCAGCTAATATCCCTAGCTAAAATAAACACTAGCTACTCTATAAAAGTCAACCTCTCAATTAACTGAATCGAGTTCCAATGAAGCATGTGAGACTCATCTAAGAAATTAAGTCAAAGAATCGATACATGAAAGACTGGATGAATGGTTGAAAAGTATAGAGGTAAGGTCAACTCATATGAAACCTCTCTAACAGTTTGAAGAATCTCAAATGGTCCAATATACCTAGGGAAAATCTTTCTCTTCTTCCCAAAACTCATCACGCCCTTCACGGGTAACACAGGAAAAAAAATGGAATCACTAATCCTAAATTTTAACGAATGAAGCCTATGGTCTGCATAAATCTTTTGCCAACTCTGGGATGCCCAAAACCTTTTTTAAATCACCCAAAATTTATCCAAAGACTCAAAAACAAAGTTGGTACCACAAGCTCTAACCACTGAAGTCTTAAACCAACTAATAGGAGATCAATAATGCCTACCATACAATGCCTCAAAAGGCCTAATCTCAATACTTGAATAATAGCTATTACTATAAGAAAATAAAGGCTAAATGTTTCTCCCACTGGCCTTCGAAATTCATAACACTAGCGCAGAGCATATTCTTCAAAACCGGAATAGTTTGTTCTGACTGATCGTCAGTCTGGGGTAAAAGCTGTGCTAAGGTCAATATGAGCACCCAAATCCTCCTGAAGCATCCTTTAAAAACTAGAAGTAAACATGGAGCCTCTACCATAGGTAATAGACATGGCACTCTATGAAGACGAAATATATCTCGAACATAGATACGATCCAAATTCTTAGCTCTGGATAAAATCTGAATAAGGATAAACTAAATTGAATTGGTCAATCAATCCATGATGACATAAATGCTATAAGAGAAATTGATGAAATTGATGAGGCAACCCACTCATAAAATTGATGACACCCAAATTACACCTCAAAGAAAGTATAATACTGTCTTGTAAAATATAGAACCCAATAAGGTTGGGATCGATCATGTAACACCCCAAAACCTAGTCCCAAGATATCACACGGTGTTCAAGACTACGAGTAGCCTTAAGCTAACCCTGTCAGCCTTTTACTACATCTAAATCTCATAATAGTAGAAATATAGACATAAAAGTCATACTAAATATGGAAACTATCTATAATAGCCAAGAATAATCTGAATATAATCTCTGAAAACCAAATACTGTAAGTCTGAATCAAATTTAGTAGTCTGACAAGCCTCTACTACTAATAACTAGAGAGTCACTGGGACATACCCCCAACTAACTCAATCTGTTTGAAAAGAAATATTGAATCATATAGACTAATAAGCTGCAAGATCTGAATGAATAAGTCCTTGAATTATAAGAACTCACCAACTGTCGAATGTAGATGGAGATGCTCGAACTACTCACACTGCTGATACTGAGCACATGAACCTACATAATGAGACAATACAACACATATATGTATATGCCGATTAGTACTTTGATGATGTACTGAGTATATGGGGGTGAATGCATAAGTAAAAAATTATATCATCACCATAATTTGTAAAACAATGTATGCTAAATGTAAATGACTCGCATAAGCTGGAATATCTAAAATACTAAAATCAGTAATCATGAATATCAAAATATACTTTATAAATATAGTGAGTCATAACATTTATTTCTAAAAGCTGCACTAATGTTCTATTTGTAAATCATACTGTCTAAGTGTAAAAGGACTCACTTCTATGTCTAAAATCTATAGCTAATATCTTTCTGTAAAGTATAATCTGAATAAATTTGTGAGCCTTTACACTTGGTTTTTTTAAAAGCTTTTCTCTTATTCTTTTCTGAAAGTCTTTACTGTTAGGGAGGTTCTTCTAACCGGCATAAACCATGTGAGCTATTATGGAGTCCAATATCTCGTTCCCCTATGGGAAAAACCTCACAATCGGGTAGAGATGTCATACTCTTGCCAAGGAGTATAACCTAAGCTAAGTGATCACATCTATAACTATCATCCATGTAGAAGTGGGAATAATCTGATAATCTGTACCTAAGCTGGCTACATAGTTCTGTGGAAGATAAGGCACGCTAATCTCACACTTCCCACTCAGTGCTAAATACTACTCCTTTTAATCTATATGCTCATTCTATTGAAAATTTACTTTTAAAACTAGCATAAAGGTTTATTCTGAAACTAATTATGCATTTATCTGATTAAATTTATAAATAAAGCTATTTTGATTTCTATAATCTATAATAAATCTATAAAGTGGATTCTAAAACTTATCTGAGGATCAAACGATCAAAGCTTTATTGAGGATCTGCAAATAATTTGATCATAAGATGCTTAAAGCATTATCTTTCTTGAAATATCAACATATAAACTTGAGCTTCATAACCCATGCATCAAATACATGTTAAACATCATAATACTCATGCTTGATAATGAAAACAATGATAATTCATCTCAACATCTGAAAATTACTGCAATAGGCATGAAAATATGAAAATAGACATTCAATTCATCTTCTAAAACACTTGAAATCTCATAATCTTACAAATAGCAATAATGGGTGTGAACCCTAATTCAAATCTCATGAATATTCATTCAAAATCATATGAAATTGTAAGTAAAACTTGGTTTTGGGCACAAAGATGGAAGGAGATCCTTCTTCATGAACCCCACATACCTTGATTGATGATTAGATGAAGGAACTTGAATTTTGGATTCCTATTTGTGTCCTTGAAGATGAGTTCTTGATTATCTTGTCTTGGGAATCCTCAATTTTGAGCTTTCTTGGAGAATCAATGGAGAAATTTAATTTCTTGGAGAAAAAGCTTTGAACACTAGGATTTTTATTTGAGAGAGAATGGATGAAAATAGGCATAAAGTACTTAGAATGAGCTTAATTCCTTGTTTTGGACAAATTGGGGGCTTGGGAATTGACTAAACTACCCCTTTTACACTTTAATCGGAACTGGTTAAAGGGAACAAATTCCCAATTTAACATGACACCGCGACATGCCACTATCGCGGTGCTCACTGGAAATTGACATTTGGGACTTGGGACTTCAGTGAGATGCGCCACCATCGCGTTGCGCCACTATCGCAGTGCTCTATATAAATCCCATTTAGGCCACCAACGCGATGTTGTACAATCGCGTTGGCCTACCAGAATGTGACAATTGGGAAATTAGACCTCTTCGCGATGTGATCTTATCTCAGAGGTCCACTAGAATTCGACAAATGAAAATTTACCCTTCACCGCAACATGGTGGTTGCCCAGATGGTACACTATTTTTCTAAAATTGCCATAACTTCTCAACCGAGTATTGAATTTAGGCAAATTTGGTAACGATGGAAATCTTAATAAAATTTATTCATTTTTGAAGCTCACCCTTAACATTTTAGGAACAAATTTAAGCTAGAAAAAAGTATGGGGTATTATAATATCTCTCCCTTGGGAATATTCGTCCTTGAATGTGGCTAGTTAAGCTGAGAATACTGAGAAATATGAGGCTATAAGATATCATGCACTAGTAAAATAAACTGTATGGATGTATCTCAAGCATAATGAGCTACTGAACTGATCTGCGAGTGCATGAGTGTACATAAAAATAGCTACATAGATGAATCTGAGACTGAAAAAGAGCTGAGTGAAGGAAGACTATTACCTTCGGCTGAATCTTAGTTCGTGGAGAAGAGATGAGGATACTTGGTACGCATGTCTACTTCTTCTTCCCAAGAAGCACCCTCAATGGACTGATTTTGGCACAGAACTTTGACCAAGGGAAACATTTAAATACACAAGGTTATTAACCTCGAACTTAAGATCTCTTCTTCTTACATCTGCATAAGATTTTTGATGACTCTAGGCTACTTTCAATCTCTCTCTGATCAACTAAAATTTCTCCATGGCTTCAAACACCATGTCTAGCCTAATCAGAGTGGCCTCACTCACTTCGAACAATGGTTCACTGATGATCTACATCACCGCCTATAAAGAGCCTCAAACGGAGCCATCTGAATACTAGCATGGTAACTATTATTATATGCGAACTCATTCAACGGTAAATGCTCATCCCAACTACCTTTAAAATCAAGAACACATGCCCTCAACATATCCTCCAAAGTCTGAATGGTCCTCTATGCTTGACCATCTGTCTGCGGATGAAAATCTGAACTAAGATGAACTCGGGTACCAAGACCCTTTTGAAAGGCTTTCCAAAATTGAGAGGTAAACTAAGTACCCCTATCCGAGATAATGGACAAAGGAACTCCATGCCATCTGGCCAACTTTATGATATACAACTTAGCATAATCTTCAGCTGTGTAAGACATATGAACTAGTAAGAAATGTGTTGACTTAGTCAATCTTTCTACTATCACCCAAATTGAATCATGCTGACGACACGAATAGGGTAATCCATTCATAAAGTCCATATTCACATCTTCCCACTTTTGAGTGGGGATACCAAACTCTTGCAATGTACCACCAAGGATTTGGTGCTCTACCTTAACATGTTGAAAAGTTGCATACTTTGCTACAAAATCTACTAGATCTCTCTTCATACCATTCCACCAATATATTTCCTACAAGTCACGGTACATATTAGTGGCTCCTGGATGAATGGAATAATGTACACCATGCACTTCCGCTATAATTTTCTATCTCAAATCATCAACACATGGCACACACAATCTATCCTGGTATCTCAACATACTATCTCCCCCTTGGGATAAAACCTCCACCTTTTGGTCTTTAACTGACTCCTTCAGTTTGACCAAACTAGAGTCCTTATCTTGCTTCTCTTTCACTTCAGAAACTAGAGAATATTCGGAGCTACTTTGAACCCAAATATTCCCTTTAGCTGAATCAACCAATCTCATACCCAATCTAGCTAATCGATGAACTTCTCGAACTAAATCTTTCTTATTATTTTTCACATGAGCAACACTGCCCATAGACAATCTACTAAGGGCGCCTGCCACTACATTGGCCTTGCCCGGATGATACAACACACTCATATCATAATCTTTCAATAATTCCAACCACCTTCTCTGATGAAGATTCAACTCTCTTGAGTAAACATATACTACAAGCTTTTGTGATCCGTGAACACATCAACATACACCCTATACAAATAATGTCTCCAAATTTTCAAAGTAAACACAACAGCAGCTAACTGAAGATCATGGGTTGGGTAATTATTTTCATGAGGCTTAAGCTGTCTACAGGCATAGGCTATGACCTTACCTCTTTGCATCAAAACACAACCAAAACCAACTCTAGAGGCATCACAATAAACAACAAAACCATTTTTACCATTAGGTAATGCTAACACTAGGGCTGAAGTGAGTCTAGTCTTCAAATCCTGAAAACTCTTCTCACAGAAATCTAACCACTGAAACTTAACTTTCTTTTGATTTAATATAGATATAGGAGATACAGTAGATGAGAAATACTTAACAAAACATCTGTATTAACTAGCTAAACCCAAAAAACTCTTAATGTATAATGGAGAGAAAGTCTAGGACAATTTCTTACTATTTCTGTCTTTTGGGGATCAACCCTAATACTATCACTGGAAACAATGTAACCGAGAAAAGCAACTGACCTTAGCCAAAATTCACACTTGTTGAATTTGGCGAATAACTAGTGAGCTTTAAGACTTTGTAATACAATTGTAAGGTGGCCTACATGATCGTCCTCACTATGAGAGTAAACCAGAATATCATGGATAAAGACCATGAAAAACATGTCCAGATACTGTTTGAACATTCGGTTCATCATGTCCATGAAGGTTGTTAGGGAATTTGTTAGCCCAAAGGACATGACTAGAAACTAAAAATGACCATAACAGGTTCTGAAAGCTGTCTTTGGAATATCATATTCTCTCACTTTAAGCTGATGATAGCTAGGTCTAAGGTCTATATTTGAGAAATAACTTGCACCTTGGAGTTGATCAAATTGGTCATCAATTCTAGGAAGAGGATATTTGTTTTTGATTGTAACTTTATTCAGCTAACGATAGGCAATTCATATACGCAAAGAACCATCTTTGTTTCGCATGAATAGGATGGAAGTGCCTCATGGAGAAACACTAAGCCTTATGAAACCTTTATCTAGAAGATCTTTGAGTTGCTCTTTCAACTTTTTAAGCTCGGCAAGAGCCATATGATAAGGAGGTATAGAAATAGGCTGAGTATCTGGAAGAAGGTCAATACCGAATTCTATTTTCCTATCGAGATGTACCCTTTGCAAATCTTCTGGGAAAACTTTAGAAAACTCATTGACTACACTGACTGCACTGTTGGAGTCTCAAACTTAGTATCCTTGACTTGGACTAGATGATAGATACACCCTTTAGAAATCAACTTTTTATCTTAAAAATAGGATATAAAATAACTCTTGGGAGATACTGAAATACCTTTCCATTCAAAGACTGGCTCATCCAGAAACTGAAACTTCACGACTTGAGTGCAATAATCTATAGATGCATAACAGGGGTAGAGCCAAACCATACCACGAATAAGGTCAAAGTCAACTATATCTAACTCTATTAAGTCTGCTAAAATGATTTTATAAAGGATAGTGATAGGACACTTTCAATAGATCTATTTATCTGGAGTAGAAAACAAGAAAGGCTCAAGGATCTTTTTAAGACTTATTTCAAAATTACTGCAACTAATAGGGTCACATAAGAAAAACTTGACCCAGGGTCTAACAAAAAATAAACATCAAGATGAAAGACACGAAGCATACCAGTAACAATATTTGGTGAATCCTCCTGCTCCTGACTGGATGGTAAAGCATAAAACCGATTCTGGCACTGACCGCCACCGGTGCTGGATGATGTGCCCTGAGGAGGGACTAGGTGACCTAAAAGAGCTGGTGTACTAGTAGCCTGAGTCAGGGGATGAATATCTTTATTTCCCTAATTAGCATGTGGACACTCTTTAACTCTATGACCCAACTTACCACAACTATAACAACCTTTCTGTCCATCTAAATACTTACCAGGGTGAGTCTTACCACACTTAGAACATAGAGAATAACTGGGCCTTCTACTCACACTATTCTGAGATCTGGACATAGAGGACTTTCCCTACTATTTATGTCTAGCTCTAGGAGCGGGAGAACTAGATAAAGATAGTGCTGGCATAGATGAACAATTCTAAAATAGTGAACGATTTCCCCCATGAGACCTAATCGGGCCATACTCAAACTGCCCTATTCTAGCCTTCTTATTTTCTTTCTCTCTTCCCTTTAACTTCTATGCCTCAGTATACTGAGCATGAATCATCAATCTTGTAAGATCTGTGTCTCCAATAAGCATGGTAGTACTATACTAATTGACTACCAAGCTAGACACTCCAGTAACAAACTTACTCATACTTGGCCTAGGATCAACCATCACATCAGAGGCATACTTAGACAATTGGTTGAACTTAAGGCAATACTCCTTTACTATCATCAAGCCCTTCCTAAGGTTCATAAACTCATCTATCTTAGCTTCTCTCATCTCACATGGGAATAACCTATCAATAAAAATATCCTAAAACACCTGCCAACTCATAGAAGCTGCATTCTTATCTCTACCATTCTTCTACATAACTACCTAATCATACGCTACATCCTTCAACCTATAGGACGCTAACTTTACACTCTTTTCTTTAGAAACATACATAATCTGGGTGATCTTCTTCACCTCATCTAAATGAAGTTATGGGTCCTCACCCACTTTCAACCTAAAGAACTCTGGCAGATTCATTCTCATGAAATCTCTGATTTTGGCTGCTGCTAAATACCCATTCTGCTGAAGTGGGACTGCAGCCTAATGGTTTCCTTAAACAATAGTAGTCACAGCTTGGGACAATGCCTGAAAGGTAGCCCTAAACTAAGTATGGGATACATTCTTATTCAAAGAATCAGCGGGCTGGTGTGGCAGGTTACTATTTCTGCGAGTATTAACTCGATGAGGAGGCATATTCAACTGTCATATAAGAGCAAAAGTTAAAAGCAGATAAAGATACTATAAGCATAATAGGTCATAAAAGAAAGAGATAATTTTCCTAAGAACGTCCCATAGCCTCTTGCTCATAAATGTGGTGCGCTTCATACTCATGGTCAAGACTCTACATAAAGTAGATTGTCTGACTCCCTAGGACTCTTAAAAACCTTAGGTTCTGATACCAAGTTTGTAAGGCCCTAAAATCTGGTCCTGAGATATCACACGGTGATCAAGACTACGAGTAGCCTTAAGCTAACCCTGCCTACCTTATACTAAGTCTGAATCTCATAATAGTGGAAATATAGACATAAAAGTCATACTGAATGTAGAAACTATCTGAAATAGCTAAGAATAATCTAAATATAATCTCTGAAAACCAAATATTATAAGTCTGAATCAAATCTAGTAGTCTGACAAGCCTCTACTTCTAATAACTAAAGAGTCACTGGGACAGACCCCCAGCTAACTCAAACTGTCTGAAAAGAAATACTGAATCATATAGAATAATAAGCTGGAAGATCTGAATGAATAGGTACCCAAACTATAAGGACTCACAAACTATCAGATGTAGATGGAAATGCTTGAATTACTCACACTGCTGGTAATGAGAACCTGAACCAACATTCTGTCTATAAATCATACTGTCTAAGTATAAAAGGACTCATTTTTGTGTCTGAAATCTGAAATCTAAAATCTGTAGCTAATATCTTTCTATAAAGCATAATCTGAATAAATTTGTGAGCCATTACACTCAGTTTTCTGAAAGCTTTTTTGTTATTCTTTTCTAATAGTTTTTACTGTAAGGGAGGTTCTTCTAACCGACATAAACCATGTGAGCTATGATGAAGTCCAACGTCTTATTCCCCTATGGGAAAAACCTCACGATGGGGTGAGGTGTCACACTCTTGCCAAGGAGTATAACCTAAGAAAAATGATCACATCTGTAGCTGTCATCTATGTACAAGTGGGAATAATTTGATAATCTGTACCTACTTAGTTCTATCAAAGATAGGGCAGGCCAATCCCACACTTCCCGCTTGATGCTAAATACTACTCACTATAATCTGTATGCTCATTCTGTTAGAAATCCACTTTAAAAACTAGCATAAGGGTTTATTCTGAAACCAATTATGCATTTATCTAATTAAATCTGTAAATAAAGTTGTTTTGATTTTTGTAATCTATAATAAATTTGTAAAGTGGATTCCAAAACTTATCTAGGGATCAAAAGATCAAAGCTTTATTGAGGATCTGCATATAATCTGATCATAAGATGCTTAAAGCATCATCTTTTTTGAAATATCAACATATAAACTTGGGCTTCATAACCCATGCATCAAATACATGTTAAAACATCATAATAATCATTCTTGATAATAAAAACGATGATTATTCATCTCAAAATTTGGAAATTACTGCAATAGTCATGAAAATATGAAAATAGACATGCAATTCATCTTCTAAAACACTTAAAATCTCATAATCTTTCAAATAGAAATAATGGGTATGAACCCTAATTGAAATCTCATGAATATTCATTCAAATTCATATGAAATTGTAATTAAAACTTGGTTTTGGGCACAAGGATGGAAGAAGATCCTTGTTCATGAACCCCACATACCTATGGTTAGATGAAGGAACTTGAATTTTGGATTCCTATTTGAGTTATTGATTATCTTGTCTTGGAAATCCTCAATTTTGATCTTTCTTGGAGAATCAATGAAGGAATTTAATTTCTTGGAGAAGAAGCTTTGAACTCTAGGGTTTTTTGTTGAGAGAGAATGGATGAAAATAGGCATAAATTACTTAGAATGAGCTTAATTCTTTGTTTTGGATGAATTGGGACCTTGAGAATTGACTAAACTATCCATTTTAAACTTTAATCGGAACTGGGAAAAGGGAAAAAAATCCCAATTTAACATGCCACCGCGATGCGCCACTATCGTGGTGGCTCACTAGAAATTGACATCTGGGACCTGGGACCTGGGACTTCACTGTGATGCACCACCATCGTGGTGCTCTATAGAAATGTCATTTAGGCTACCAACGCGACATGGTAGAATCACGTTGGCCTACTGGAATATGACAATTGGAAAATTGGACCTCTTCGCGATGCAAGCTTATCGCAGAGGTCCATTGGAATTCGACAAATGGGAATTTACCCTTCACCGCGATGCGATGGTTCCCCAGATGGTACACTTCTTTACTAAAATTGCCATAACTTCTCAACCATGTATCGGATTTAGGAGAATTTCATATAGATGTAAAGTCTATTCAATTATCTACACAATGGAGGGTCCAAATCTGGAAAATTCCATATGTAATAAAAGTTATTCATTTTTGAACCTCACCCTTAACATTCTAGGAACGAATTTAAGCTAAGAAAAAGTACAAGGTAATACAGATCCCATAGGGAATCAGAAGGAAATCTATCATGAACTTGTTGATATAGCTAGAAAATGCAAAAAGTAAATAGGGGGTTTTATATGAACAATAGTAAAGTAATAATGCTAGAAAATAGGGTTGTAATCAGTATGAGACAATCACTAGGATTATGTTCTCTCTGACTTCTTAATTCCACAGATTTGTCATGATTGTCAAACTATCTTAGTGTCTTGGATATAAATCTAACAAGTTATGTAACACCTAACCATATCTCAACCTAGGTTTGCATTACTAACCCTTGTTCTAGATCTCAAATTGACTATCTCCTCCTTGTCTCAAGTTAATTCGATGAAGGTTGGCAAATTCAAATTACTGTTCTGATCTTTTTTTCTATCATGACCTAAATGAGGGCCTAGACGTGATGGGTATCTCAAGTCTCGTATAGATCGGAGATCACCCCTTCACCTAACCAAACCAAATACACGATGCCCCAAGGTCGTCTAAATTCCGAACATATAACAAGATAAGAGATTATCAATTTAAAGACATCATAATAAGTTTATAACCAAAACCAGCCATCCACAAACAAGAAACCAACCAATACCAGTAACAATGCCAATACCAATACAAATACAACACCAGTACCAATAACGATACCGCCCATGCCCTCAGTAGTTCCCCAAATACTCTAATCAAAACCAAATAATATCCAGTCGGGACATGCCCCGACCATAGCCAAAATCAAGACCAAAGGAATAGTGAAGTAATAAAGAAATCCATAGCATGAAACGGAGTCCTCCAAAGTATGGAAGCTCACCACTTCAGTATTTCTCAAAAGCTATCCCTAAATCACCGAGTCACTGAGTAGGAGCAGTGGAAGTATGACCAATTCCTATATCATATGGGGATACAACATCCGAAGATGGTTGAGGGGTGAGCGCTAGCTTTTAACTTGGGGATAAGAATAACATAATGATATGATCAACAATTTAAAATCTTTCAAAAGCCAATGCACATAATCAAATGAATATACATAAATATATATCACATGTCGAGATAGGAACAAGGCTTAACATTTATTTCAATACTTTATCCTGGATTGTGTAGCTCAACCGTCATATAATAGTACCCATAGTCTATATGGTCCCCAACTCTCACCCCCGGTTGGGCCCAATCTTCCAAGGCCCTCAAACCAGGGAATAATCTCATATATATGCAGATGGGGGACTCAAACCCTCCAATATACACCAAGAAGACTTAGGCATCCCAATACATAATGATTTATGGGGGACTCAAACCTCCCTAGTCATGAAATAAGATAAGGGGGACTCTAACCTCCCTGGTCACTTTGACCCCCGTGTTGGCAAATGTTGTTCCGAGTATTGGTCACTCAAACCTACACTTTCATGACTCAACTACAAAACCCTTGTAGAGTCCAATTAAAACAATTATCATACACTCCTATTCAGTGAACCACAATACACTTTTAGGCATACACTGTTGGTATCGTCATACCAACTACACTTGCAAGGTAATACATCATGCCAGAATTATTTTTATTAACTTAGGGAGAACAACTTCCTTTGTTCATTAATACACATTGGGGAACATCAACTCCATTTGTTTATTAAATCATACCATTGTATTTCAAATACTTCCTTATATTATGCAATAGATTAAGACTAGTTCAATTTTACAAATTCCCAAATCTCTCATAATCAAAATCAATTTCTCATTATGGGGTTGAGATCATAACCACTTGAAAAGTTACAAGTTCTGGAAAGTCATAATTCTGTAGTTCATTTACCATACCCATGCACCCACAAGTTCAAAACCACATTAAAAGCATGAAAATCATATATATACACCATGAGAAACATTGTTCAATTCATAACGTTCAAAACCCCCAACCTTTGTTTTCAAAACCAAAACAATAATCTTATGAACCATACTTTATCACATGCTTTTGCAAAATTAACAATGAGGGAAGAGTAACATGCCTAAAACAATAAGATGTACAGAGAGAAACCACCCTTGAGAGCCCTAATGGATCAACCTCTTGAAACTCTAGCCTTAACTTGAATAGAGAGTTTGAAAGAGAATTTGGGAGTTTTTAATTAGGAACGATGTGATAATGAAGTCCCAAAGAAGGTTTTAAGTTGTGGGGTCCAAGGGGTTAAAATGGGAAATGTCTAGAGTGCCCTCAACTTTAAAACTAAAAAAGTGTCGTCTTTAACCACATGTCGACCCCTTGACTCACAACCACATCATATGGCTCGTCACCACGAGTCATAACCAAGACAGTGACTAGGACCCCAATACATTGTTGACCTTACGACTCGATCAACCCATTCAAAATGAGACCCTATGACTCATAGGATCCAGTCATAGACAACACAAAAGAAATTTGGGACTTACACTGGATACCCTACAATTTTACCTAATGACTCATTACATATACTTACAACTCTTAGTGAGTCACTCGTACTCAGAGAAGAATTAGGCCTTAAACTTACTGGTTTGGTTACGAATTATCCTAATGAGACGTGAATACACCCTATGACTTCAGGGGTCCAGTCGTAACCAAGGAATTGAGCCCAAAGCTCAAGAAATTTTAAAGGGCCAAAATCTAGGGTGATTCAATTCTACACCACTTGGATCGTTCATCCTCAAAAAATGGGTTAAGACAATTGCTAGCACGATTTGACTCTATATTCCCCTACTTCTACCTTTAACAAACTCAAAATATAAAAATTCCAAGAAAATCACCCTTTTCTTTAACAAAGTTAGAAAATAAAGATGTTAAGAATAACACATACCTTATGCATGATTGTCCAAAGCGAGAAACAAGAATGGACACTAAGAACTCTGACATGACCCGAGCAAGGGCCTTGGTGTAAAGGGCATCCCATGTCCCTCCAGGACTGTGGGCCGCCCCCTATTACCCAACCCAACACCCTCACATAGCCCTCGATGGGATGAATTTTGAACATATAACAAGGTAGCATAAATGCTTCCATGAAGACTCTGGGATAGGGTCCCAACCGTGACAGACCCAACCGAGTCCAACCATACCACACCAACTGTACCAAACCATACAAAAGGCCATAAACCAGGCCATAACTAAATAAGTTTCAAAACATAATATGATTGATACCAAAATAAAATACAATGGAACAATGAGAAATTATGTCTAATGAAGCCAATGCCAAGGCCAGGACCAATGTCGATCTTGCCCATTCCAACTCATAGAAGTACCACTAAGCCTTTAACCAAAAGAGTAATAAAATTCGATTAGGACATGCCCCCAACCATGGACAGAACCAATATCCAAAATAAAATCAAAGTGTCTAGAAATATCAATAACTTGAAATCGAGCCTTTCGAAATGATTAAAGCTCACCACTTTAGTCCAAATGCTGATCCCCGAGTCAATCACTATGTAGGAGGAATAGAATGGCTGAATCTTGCATAGCGTGGTACAACCGCTATTAGATGGGTTAGTGAGTGATTGCTAGCATGATCTCAAGACAAGGATAAAATAATGCCATTTATAAAGACAAGTAAAACCATCCAGATACACAAAACCATACATATTTATAACCATGCTGGGAAAGGGGTTCGGGTTTAGCATGCTATTAAAACCTTTACCTGAGCTGTGTAGCTTTGCAGTCCTAAATCACCTACGGGCTATATGGGTTCAACTCCCCCTACTGAAAGGGCCCAGTGAATGTAGCCGCATGACCAAGGAAGAAAAATCTGGGATAACTAGTACATCCCCAAAAATATAGTATGACATCATGCATATGGTCACCAAGACCAAACCTTATATCAACAAATATGAGTTTTCAGTTTTGGTCCCCCCCAGGATCTCCACCTTTCACGGCTTTGCTACACATCCTGCCATTATTACCAATTAAAAATATTAGCAAGCAACCAACCAAATCCATTTACCCTTTATTAACCAAGGGTATTTAGTGGTGGTATTGTCATACTTACCATACTTGCTTGTACTATCCATAGCCAACCATATATAGATTTAAGAGAACTTTCAAGTTCCTTTCTATTTACCTTATTAAAACACTTGGGAGATTCCATGTTCCCCACAAGAATAACCATTTATCCATTTTCCTTTCCAGGTCATTTAAACCATGCATAATTCCTTTACCAAGTTTTAAAACAAGCAAGAGTTCTATTAAAGACAATCAATTCAATGAAAACATTATTATATGCATTTTATCAAAAATATTAGGGGCATAATATAACCAAACCCAATTCCAATTACCATTAAACCATGCCCGTGTAATCCAATTATCCAAAACCACCATTAATGTACATAAAACATAATTAAAACTATGGGAAACCATAACCAACCATTTAATATCAAAACTCTCAAATCATACTTGAAATCCAAAATCATACAATCAATGAAGTCATAAAAACATTCATAAAAACTATACTTCTAGTTAGATTTAACAATGAGGGAAGAGAACATGCCTTAAAACTAGATGATGATGGAAAGAAATCACCAAGACAAGCCCCAAATCAATCCTCTTGTTAAAACCCTAGCTTCCCTTACCCAAAAGCTCTTGAGAGAATTGTAGAGTGTTTTAGAAGAGTTTCTAACTGTCAATGAATGGAATAATAGGATATATAGCCTCCCAAGTAGGTTAGAATCATGGGACCTTATTAGGGTAAGTGGGAAAATGTCTAGAATAACCCTACTTAAGTTGCACAAAATCCCATCATAGGGGTACGACTGACCCTTATGAGTCGTACCTTCCAATACAATTGGTACCCTCCACTCTTATCCATGCCTCAACCTTTGAATCCAATACTGTCCAGCATATGATTCATCTAATCAAATAGTATCCAAAGCTTATGATCTATACCCTATATCTGCACCCCTGGCAGATTAAACCCAATGAAAATTTAGACACTGTCCACTATACGAGTCTACCATACGACTCATACCCTGGCTTACGACTCATAGTGAGCCATTCGTACTCAGATCCAACCTAAGTAACCAAATCTAAGATTAAGTTAAGGAACCAAAATATCTATACCCACTAATACGACTCATACCCCTAAGTCGTATCCATTCCAGTAACAAAAATCCATTCCACCAACCAAGACTGACCAGCATACGACAGGACCATACTACTTGTATCCCAACATACAACTCATACCCATGAGTCATATTGGGTCCAAAGACCAGAATTCTAGGAAATTTTCTTAGGGTCAAAACCTAGGGTGTTATAGTCTCCCCTGCTAGGAACGTTCGTCCCCGAATGACTGACAAGGTAGGGGTAACCATACATACGAGTCATTTGCATTATCAAATATATATTCCCAACCTTTAACAAAGTTTAAAAATAAAGATGTAAAGACATTAATCTTTCCTTTAACAAACTAAGAAAATAAAGATGTGTTAATGACACATACCTTCCGTACAAATCCCAGGAGCAGAAAACAAAAGCGGATATTTGTACTTTATGTCCTCCTTTACTTCCCAAGTAGCCTCTTCTTCCTTATGGTTCTGCCATAGAACCTTAACCGAGGACACATCCTTGGTCCTCAACGACGAACCTTCCTACCCAATATCTCAGCTGAGATTTCCTAATAAGATAGAGAATTTGTGATACCCAATCCTTCTAGAGGAATGACCGAAGATGGATCACCAATGCACTTCCTCAACATAGAAATATGAAAGATCGGATGAACCAAGCTCAAGCTAGAAGGAAACTCCATCTCATAAGAAACATTACCAACTCTCCATAATATCTTATAAGGACCAACATATCGGGGACTAATCTTTCCTTTCTTGCCAAATTGGATTACTCCCTTTATGAGAGATACCTTGAGTAAAACGTTATCCCCAACCTCAAACTCCAAGTCTCTATGCCTAATATTTATATAGGACTATTGGTAACTTTGGTTATCCTTAAGCCTATCCTGAATAACCTTCACCTTCTCTAAAGCTTAGTAAACCAAGTCAAGACAAAATATATCCACCTCTTCAATCTCGAACCAACCAATAAGATATCTACACCTCCTACCATACAATGCCTCAAAAGGGGAGATACTAATACTATAATGATAGCTTTTGTTGTAAGTAAACTCAACCAAAGGTAGATTCTCAACCCAATTGCCACCATAATCAATCACATAAGCCCAAAGCATATTATCCAATGTCTGAATAGTTCTCTCTACTTACCCATTCATCTGCAGGTGGAAAGAAGTACTCAAACTAATCTTAGTCCCCAACCCTTTCTGAAAAGATTGCCTGAAGTGAGACTAAATTACTTTCCACGATCAGAAATAATCAAAACAGGCACCCCATGCATCTTCAAAATCTCTTGAAGATACAACTTCACATAATCCTCCATCGAGAAGGTAGTCTGTACTAGTAAAAAGTAAGCAGACTTAGTCATCCTATCCATGATGACCCAAATTGAATCATATTGATTTTGAGACCAAGAAAGACCAGTAAAGAAATCCATATTGATCATTTCCCATTTCTATTAGGGCAAATCAATTTCTTGATACAACCCTCCTGGCCTCATGTGCTCAACCTTACCTATTGGCACACCATGTACTTGACCACAAAATTAGTCACATCCCTCTTTATATCATTCCACCAATAGATCTCCTTGAGATCATGATATATCTTAGTCGAGCTGGGATGAACAACATAGCATGATTCATGCATCTTAGCTAGTATCCTTTGTTGTAAATCATCGACATCAGAAACACACAACCTCCCTTGGTACTGTAAAGTACCATCACCATCGATGTCAAACACCACTACCTTTTCCCACCAACATCACTCTGGTTTTCATCAAGATAGGGTCTAACACTTGCTTCTGCTTGATCTCTGCACCAAGAGACGACCAAACTAATTTTTACACCATCACACCACCATCTTTAGAGTCCAACAGATGAACCCTAAGATTAGACAAGCGGTGAATATCCTTTACCAATTTCTATTTTCCTTTCTTCATGTGAGCCAAACTCCCCATGGATAACCTGCTAAGAGTATCAGCAACCACATTAGCTTTACTAGGGTGGTAGTGAAGACTCATATCATAGTCCTTGAGAAGCTCGAGCCACCTTCTCTACCGGAGATAAAGCAACTTATGAGTGAACACATACTGTAGACTCTTACAATCAGAAAAGATATCCACGTGAATACATACAAATAATGCCACCATATTTTCAAAGCAAATACAACTGCCAACAACTTAAAATCATGAGTAGAATAATTTCTTTTATGCACTTTAAAATGGATGGAAGCATAGGCAGTCACCTTCTCATTCTGCATCTACACACAACCAAGCCCTACCTGATATGCATCATAATAAATGACGAACCCATCATTACCTTCTAGAAAAATTTGAATTGGAGCTGAAGTTAGCTTATTCTTCAACTTCTTGAAACTTTATTCACAAGCATTCAACCAAGAAAACTTTACCTTCTTTTGAGTCTACTTAGTTAAAGGAGCGACTATCGATGAAAAACTTTTCACAAATTGCCTATAATATATGGCTAAATCCAAGAAACTCCAAATGTTGGATGGAGTCGTGGGTCTAGGCCACCTCTTCACCACAATAACCTTTTGCTGATCCACTATGACTCCCTCACTAGAAATAATATAACCCAAGAAGGTTACAACGTTCAACCAAAACTTACATTTAGCGAACTTGGCATACAACATCTATTTCTTTAAGGTCTACAACACCACACAAAGGTGATTAGTATAATCCATCTCTCTTTTCAAAAACACTAGAATATCATCAATTAACATAATAACGAAGAGATTTAAATACTGATAAAAAATATTGTTTATCAGATCCATAAATGCCATAGAGCATTAGCCAAACCAAATGACATTACCAAACACTGAAAGTGCCTATACCAAGTATGAAAAGTTATCTTAGGCTTATCCACCTTCGTAATCTTTAGCTAATGGTACTCAGACTAAAGATCAATCCTTGAAAAGAACTTAGCACCTTACAACTGGTCAAACAGATAATCTATTCTTGGAAGATGATAGTTTTTCTTGATTGTCACCTTGTTCAACTACCTATAGTTAATGCGCATGCAATGGAAACCATTCTTTTTGCATACAAACAACACCGGTGCACCCCCACGTAGATACACTAGGTCAAATAAACCCCTTATCCAAAATATCCTTAAGCTACTCCTTGAATTTTCTCAACTCAGCTTGAGCTATTCTATATGGAGGAATAAAATTAGATATATGTTCGGAATTAGATCAATACCAAACTCAATTTCCCTATTCAAAGGAACACCAGGAAGATCATCCAAAAAGACCTCTAGAAACTCATTAACCACTGGAACTGACTAAAAAAGGACCTTTTAAGTTAGAATCTTTAACCTGGACCAACTGATAAAGACAACCTTTGGAGATTAATATCCGAGCTCTAAGATAAGAAATAAATCTCCCCCTAGGAGATAAGGAACCACTCTTCAGTTCTATAACTAGCTCACTAGGGAACCTAAAGATAACCCTATGGATCCGACAATCCAAGGACGCATAACAAGAGATCAACTAACCCATACCTAGAATAATGTTAAAATCTATCATACCCAACTCAAGAAGATCTACCAAGGTCTGCTTGCCACCAACAGATACCACACACACCCTATAAAATCTGTTACCAATAATCGAGACACCTACTAGGGTAGAAATAGAAAAAGAATCTGAAATAACTTCTGAATTAAAACCAAATGATATAGCCACATAAGGAGTCACATAGGAGAGAGTGGACCCTAGATCAAGCAAATAATATATGTTACAAAAGAAAAGCTATAACTTACTAGTAACGACATCAGGTGATGCCTCAGATTCTTATTGGGACACCAAACCATACAACCTTTTCTGCCTAACACTAGAACCAGGAGCAGTAACAGAAATAGATGCAATACCAACAGGTGTAGGAGTAGAAGATAAAGCCATAAGAATCTTATTCGCCCCTATAGCAACCTTATTAACCAGAAAAATCCTAAGTTAATGGCCTGTCTGGCCACACATGAAGTATAGTTTCCTCCCTTCATCATAATAATCTCGATGAGAATAACAAACAAAACTGACAAGGAGGGCATGAAGAAACTGACTGACCTCTGTTGCTTGAGATTTGGCACCTTGTGCCTAAAAATTATCACCACCTTGATGATGTTTGTTGCTTGACTAGTAAGGAGCACTAGCAAAAGAGAAGGAACCAGAACTCCGCTCTTCTTTTTCTGCCATTTGCCACCATCTCGACCACCCTAAGATTGGGCACCTCCCTATTTAAAAAATCTACTCCTCCTACCCTACTGATCTCCAAACTCCGTCTACTTTTTTTTTTATCATTCATTTGCTTCATATGAATAGTCATCCTAGAGATGTCTATATCTTTAATTAGCAAGGAAGTTTTTCTCTCCAAAATCAAATACCGATTAAACCCATAAGCAAACTTTCTAACTATTTCCCGCATGTCAGCCACTAAATTAGGAGCATACCTTGATAATTGGTGAAGCTTCAAGGCATATTCCTTGACAGACATCTTCCCCTACTTGAGGTTCATAAACTTCTTCATCTTTGCATCCCTCAACTCTCAGGGAAAGAAACGATCTAAAAAGTCCTTAGAAAAAGTGTCCCACAAGACTGATTCTTCCATATCACCCCTATCCATGTCTCTCTCTTCATACCACTGATATGTAACATCTTTGAGCTGATAAGCTGCAAGTTTATCCCCTCCACATTGGTAGCCTGCATCACCCAAAATATTTTTTCCATTTTATCCAAGAAGCCTTGTGGATCCTCCTATACCTTTACTCTAGAAAAAGTAGGAGGACCCATCTTCATAAATTGGCCAATCCTTGTGGCCTCAACAGACAAAGCACCAGTCACACCCCACTCAGCCTGAGCTGCAACAATCTGAGCAATAACATAAATAGACCGGCAGAATTCTGCATTAGTCAGCTCACCTTGAGGAGGTCTAGTAGCAATCCATGGAGCTTCAGAACTATCAGGGATAGGACCATGAGGTCGAAAATAAAACCCAAAAGTAAAGGCACCTCTTCATCATTATTCCCAAATGGGATAAAAGAATTTCCTTATGTTTCATATTTGCGAGGCATGATTTGAAAGATGAACAAATAAGGATTAGAGAAGATTCCAAGATTGAGACTCCAATCTTGAAAATAGAATACCGAGAAAGTGATAAATTTCTAAATGCCTTGTAGTCTCTTCCTTATAAGTGTGGCACACTACACACCCCTAAAAGAAACTCTACTCGACACGGCTTTGTTAACTCTTAATTGACCATGAACCTAAGATATGATACCAACTTGACACGACCTAAACTAGGGCCTTATCATAATATGCATCCCAAGTCCCTTTAGGATTGGGGTCCACCCTCTATTACCAAAATCAACACTCTCACCCAACCCTTGATGGGAGGAATTTTAAACATATAACAAGGTAACATAAATAATTCCATGAAGACTTTGGGATAGGGCCACAACTGTCACCAACCCAACTGAGTCCAACCATCCCACACCAATCGCCCAACCGTACCAAACGATACCAAAGGCCATAACTAAATTAGTTCCAAAACATAATATGACTAATCCCAAAAAAAAATATGATGGAACAGTGAGAAATTATGTCTAATGATGTCAGCCCACCAGCTTATTCCAATGCCAAGGCCGACATCAATATCGATCCCGTCGATTCCAACTCGTAGAAGTACCACAAAGCCTCTAACAAAAAGAGTAATAAAATCTGATTTGGACATACCCCCAACCGTGGTCAAAAGTAATATCCAAAACAAAATCAAAGTGTATAGAAATATCTATAACATGAAATACAGCCTTTCGAAAGGATGGAAGCTCACCACTTGAATCCAAATGCTGATCCCTGAGTCAATCACTATATAAGAGGAGTAAAACAACTGGTTCCTGCATAGCATGGGTATACAACTGCTAGTAGATGGGTTAGCGAGTGATCTCTAGAATAATCTCAGCATAAGGATACAATAATGCTATTTATAAATCCAAGTAAACCCATCTAAATGCACAAAACCATACATATATATAACCATGTTGGGAAAAGGGATCAGGTTTAGCATGCGATTAAAAACTTTACCTGGGCTTTATAGCTTTGCCGCCCTAAACCACCCATAGGCAATAGGGGTTCAAATTCCCCTGTTGAAATAACCCAGTGCGTATAGATTACGAATAAGGAAGAAAATCTTGGATGGACAGCACATCCCCTAAAATATAGTATGACATCATGTACACGATTACTGAGACAAACCTCACATCGACAAATATGAGTTTCCAATTTTGGTCCCCCCAGGACCTCTACCTTCCATAGATTGGCTACACATCCCTCCATTATTGCCCAATTAAAACCATTACCAAGAAACCAACCAAATTCATTACCATTTATGAACCAAGGCCATTTAGTGGTGGAACCGTCATACAGACCATACTTGTAAGTACTATCCATAGCCAACCATATATAAACTTAAGGGTACTTTCATGTACCCTTCCTATTACCATATTAAACCACTTAGGAGATTCCATGTACCCCACAAGCATATAAATTTATCCATTTACCTTTCCAAGCCATTTAAACCTTGTTAATTCCTTTACTAATTTTAAAAACAAGCAAGAGTTTCATTAAAAGTAATCAATGCAATGAAAACATTATTATAGTCATTTTGTCACACGCATTGGGGGCATAATATAACCAAAGCCAATTCCAATTACCATTAAACCATGCCCATGCAATCCAATTATCCAATCCAACATTAATGCACTTAAAGAATAGTTAAAATCATAACCAACCTTAATATCAAAACCCCCAAATCATATTTGAAAAACAAAATCATACAATCAATGAAGTCATGAAAACATTCATAAAAACCATGCTTCTTGTTAGAATTAATAATGAGGGAAGAACACATTCCTTAAGCCAAGATGATGATTGAAAGAAATCACCAAGACAAGCCCCAAATCAATCCTCTAGTTGAAACCCTAACTTTCTTTGCCCAAAAGCTCTTGAGAGAATTATTGAGTGTTTTAGAAGAGTTTCTAAGTGTCAATGAATGGAATAATAGGGTAAATAACCTCCCAAGTAGGTTAGAAGTCATGGAACCTTATTATGATAAGTGGAGAAATAACCAGAATACCGCCACTTAAGTTGCACAAAATCCCATCACAGGGGTATGACCGACCCTCACGAGTCGTACCCTGTAATACAATTGGTACCCTTCACTTGTATTCATGCCTAAACCTTTGGATCCAACACTATCCAGCAATGACTTATCCAACCAAGTCGTATACGAAGCATACAATCCATACCCTTTAACCATAACCCTGGCAGATTAAACCTAAGAAAGATTTAGACACTGTCCACCATACGAGTCCACGGTACAACTTGTACCCTAGGTTATGGCTCATGGTGAGCCACTCATACTCAAATCCAACCTAAGTAACCAAGTCTTAGATTAATTTAAGAAACCAAATGATCCGTACTCACTAATACAACTCATAACCCTAAGTTGTATCCATTGCAGTAACCAAAATCCATTCCACCAACCAACACTGGTCAGCATACGACAGGACTATTCTATTCATACCCAAACATACAAATCGTACCCATGAGTCATATTAGGTCTACAGACCAAAATTCTAGAAAATTTTCTAAGGTTCAAAACCCAGGGTGTTATAACTTCATGCCCTCTTTGGCTTCCCAAGTAGCCTCTTCATCCTTGTGGTTACCGAAGCTATGTCCTTCGTCTGCAATCGATGAACTTGCCAATCCAAAATTTCAATTGGGACTTTCTCATATGATAAAGAATTCGAAATACCCATCTCCTTAAAAGTAACAACCATCGAAGGATCACCCACATATTTCTCAACATCAAAACATGAAACACCTGATGAATGGATCTCAAACTAGGAGGCTACTCCAACTCATACCCAACCTTACCAACATTCTTCAAATCCAAGTACGGGCCAACATATCGGGGGACTAAGATTCTCCTTCTTCCCAAACCATATTACTCCTTTCATAGAAGATACCTTTAAGAACACCCGATCTCCGACCTCAAAGTGTAACTCCCTATGCCTCAAATCTGCATAGGAATTTTTTTGACTTTGGGCAGCTTTAAGTTTATCCTGAATCTTCTTCACCTTCTCCATCACTTGGTGAACCAAATTCGGGCCAAATATCTTCGCCTCACCAACCTCAAACCATCCAATAGGAGATCTGCATCTCCTACCATACAAAACCTCAAATGAAACAATCCCAATACTAGAATGGTAGCTATTATTATATGCAAACTTTGATAGCGATTACTATTATATGCAAACTTTGATAGCGGCAAATGTTTAACCCAACTGCCACCATAGTTAATCACACAAGCCTGAAGCATATCTTCTAATGTATGAATAGTTCTTTCTACTTTCACAACTGACCGTAGATGGAAGGCAGTACTAAGATTCACCTTAGTTCCTAAACCTCTCTAAAACAATTGCCAAAAGTGCAATAAAAATTGATTGCTATATTGTGACATAATAGAAACAAACTTAGTCATTTTATCCACAGTGACCCAAATTAAATCAAACTAATTTTGAGGCCAAGGAAGATCAGTAATGAAATCCATATTAATTTTCTCTTACTTCTACACTGGTAGTTTAATCTCTTGAGTCAACCCATTGGGCCTCAAGTATTTTACCTTTACTTGATGACACACCATGCGTTTAGCCACAAAACTGGCCATATCTTGCTTCATATTGTTCCATCAGTTAATCTCCTTAAGATCATGATATATCTTCGTTGAAATAGCATGAATGACACAACGTGACTCATGATCCTCAGCCAACATCCTCTCTCTCAACCCATCAATATCGGGAAAATATAATTTGCCTTGGTACCTCAAGATACCATCGCCATCAAGCTCAAAAGCTACAACCTTTTACAGTCCCACATCCCTTTTAATCTTCATTAAGATAAGATCCAGTACCTGCTTCTTCTTTATCTTAGCAACTATGAATGACTTTGCCACCTCTTGTACAAACACATCACTATCCACAGAGTACCAGAGAAGAACTCCAAGGTTATCCAATTGGTGAATATCTTTCACCAACTCCCTCTTATCCTCGTCCATATGATCTAGAATCCCCATGGATAATCTACTAAGAGCATCAACAACCACATTATATTTACCTGGGTGATATTAGAGACTCGTGTCATAATTTTTCAGCAAATCAAGCCTCCTCCTCTGCCTAAGATTCAACTCCTTCTGGGTAAAGACATATTGTAGGATCTTATGATAAAAAAAAGGTATCTATATAGAATCCATACAAATAGTGATGCCAGATCTTCCATGCAAACACCACAGCCAACAACTCCATGTAATGAGTTACGTAATTTTTCTCATGAACTTTCAACTACCTAGAAGCATAGGCACCACCCTACCATGCTGTATCAACACATAACCAAGTCCCACACAGTATGTATCACAATAGACAACAAAACTATTAGTGCCTTCAGGCAGAGTCAAAAGTGGAGCTGAAATCAACTTATCTTTCAGCTTATTAAAACTACCCTCACAAGTGTCAGACTACAAAAACTTCTCCTACTTCTAGGTCAACTTAGTTAGTGGGGCAGCTATAGTCGAGAAACTCTCTACAAATATCCTATAATAACTGGCTAAACCAAAAAAGATCTAAATATCGATTGGAGTTATGGGCCTAGGCCACTTTTTAACCATTGCAACTTTTTACGGATCTACCATGATACTTTCACTAGAAATGACATGACCCAAAAAAGTAATAGCTTTCAACCAGAACTTACACTTCAAACACTTAGCATACAAATACTAGTCTTTCAAGGTTTTCAACATGATATGGAGGTGATTAGCATAATCTGGCTCACTCTTTGAATACATTAGAATATCATTTATATACACAATAACAAGCAAATACAAAAACTAATGGAAGACCCTATTCATCAAGTCCATGAATATCATCGAGGTATTAGTCTAACAAAAAGACATAATTAAGAACTTATAATGACCATACTACATTCGAAAGGTAGTCTTAGTGATATCCACTTCCCTATTCATTAGTTGATGATAACCCGACCTGAGATCAATCTTAGAGAAATATCTAGCACCCTGAAGCTGGTCAAACAAATCATTAATCTGAGGAAGAGAATACTTATTCTTCCCTGTAACCTTATTCAACTGATGATAATCAATGCACATTCAAAGGGAACCATCCTTCTTACGCATAAACAAACTAGGAGCACCCTACGGAGACACACTAGGATGGATAAAACCCTTATCAAGAAGGTCTTTTAATTGATTCTTAAGCTCCTTCAACTATGTTAGAGCCATTCTATAAGGAGGGATAAAGATAGGATAAGTGTCAGGAACAAGGTCAATCCCAAAATCAATCTCCCTATCAGGAGGGATACTAGGAAAATTATTAGGAAAAACCTTAGGAAATTCATTAACCATGGGAATGGATGTCAATGAAGGACTCTCCGAGTTTGAATCCTGAAACCGAACCAAATGATAAAGACATCCCTTAGAAATCAACTTCCAGGCTCTAAGATATGATATGAACCTTCCTTAGGCACTAAAAATCCCTTTCCCACTTAATGATTGGCTCATTAGGGAATTTATATATGACCTTATAGGTTCGATAATCTAAGGAGGCATAACATGAATGTAGACAATCTATTCCCAATATGATATCAAAATCAACCATGTCCAATTTAATCAGATCTACTAGAGTTTCTCTACCACTAATAAATACCACACAACCCTTATAGACTTTTCTAGCAACCACCGAGTCATCCACCTGGGTAGATATAGAAAAAGGATTAGGGATGCATTCGAGACTAAAAGCAAAATACACAGCCAAAAATAGGGTCACATAAGAAAGAGTAGACCCCGGATCAAGCAAGCAATACACATCACGATAAAAGAGTCGTAACATAATAGTGACAACATTAGGAGTTCCCTCAGAGTCCTGGTGGATAGAAAGAGCATACAAGAAATTTTGGCCAGTGAAGGTACTAAAAGTAAAAGCAGCACCTTTTGGTGCAGGAGTTGATGAAGTGAAAACAAGAATCTTATTTTCCCCTAAAGCAACCTTAGAAGGATAATCCGTCTACAAGCGACCAATCTGACCATATTTAAAACACTTGTTCCTCCCTTCTTCATAAAACCTATGATGCACCTGCCCATAGAATCTACAAAGAGGATATAATAGAGCAGACTGAGCCTTACCCGCCTGAGATTGGGCACCCTACGCCCTAAATCCATTATCATGCTGAGAATGATAATCACCTGATGGCTTTGAATAAGGAGCGCTAGCCTTAGAGTAGGACCCATAACTCCCCAACTTCTTCTTAGACCACTTTTCACCATCTTTACCACTCTGTTGTTGACCTCCTCCCAGATTAAACAAATCTAAACTTCTTATTCTGTCTTTCCCCTATCTCTGCCTGCTTTTTGTTTTCTTTCTCAACCTATTGTATATACGCAACCAATCTGGAGATATTTATTTCCTTGTTTAACAAGGTAACTTTACTCTCTAGTTTCAAATCACGAGATAATTCAAAAGTGAATTTCCTTATTCTATCCCTCATGCTAGACACTAACTCAGGAGCATATCGGAATAACTGATAGAATTTCAAGGCATACTCTTTGACTGTCATCCTGTCTTGATTTAGAGTAATAAACTCTTCTTCTTTTGCCTTCCTCAACTCCTAAGGAAAGAAGCAGTCCAAAAAAACACTAGAGAAATTATCCCATAGTGTAGATTCGGCATCATATCCTCTAGACTGTTCTAATTCCTCATACCATTGATATGTTACATCCTGCAGTTGATAGGTAGCAAATTCTACATCCTCCATATTAGCAGCATGCATTACATAAAATATATTTTCTATCTCATTAATGACACCTTGAGGATCCCCCTCGACCTTAACACCAGTGAACCTAAGAGGGCTCAACCTCATAAACTGACCAACCCTTATGGCATGAGAAGATAGATAAAAGACGCTACATACTCATACTGAGAAGCTACCAACTAATCCAACTTATGAATGGACTAATGAAATTCCACATTTGGCACATCAGCCTGAGGAGCTTGAGGAGGACAATAGGGGATCGGTGAAACTCCAAGAGAAAAATCAGAAACTAAACCCCTATACCAAGTTTGTACCCCATAAGCAGGAGGTGTCACATCAGCATTGTCCTTAAGTGGGATAGAGGAGTTTCTATTAGCTTCAGATCATCTGGAAGGCATGCTATGAAAAGGAAACACATGTGAATTAGAGAGACTCAAGACCTTAGACTCTATAGCTTGAAACAGAACCAAAAAAGGGACACATTCCTAAATGTCTCATAGCTTCTTACTTATAAGTATGGCGTGCTACACACCCATAAATGAGACTTTACTCAACAAGACTTTGTTGGACACCCAATGACACAAAACCTTGGCTTGAATACCACCTTTGTCATGACCAAAACCAGGGCCTGGCCATGATGGGTATCTCAAGTCCCGTGTGGATTGAAGATTACCCTCTTTACCTAACTAAACCAAACACGCCATGCCCTAACGGTTGGATGAATTCAGAACATATAACAAGATAATAGATTATTAATTTAAAGACATTATAATAAGTCTATAACCAAAATCAATTGTCTACATCCACAAAACAACCAATACCAGTACCAATATCAATTCCACTACCAATACCGACACCGCTAATGCCTACGGTAGTCCGACAAAGACTAATCAAAACCAAAGAATATCCAGTTAAGATATGCCCCCGACCATATCCAAAACCAATACCAAAGGAATAGTGAAGTCATAAAGAAATCCATAGCATGAAATAGAGTTCTCCAAAGCATGGAAGCTCACCACTTCAGTCTGACTCAAGAGTTGTCCCAAAATCACCTAGTCACTAGCAAGAGGATCGAAAGTATGACTAATTCTTGCATCACATGGGGATACAACATCCAAAGATGTTTAGCGGGGTGAACGCTAGCATGTAACTCTAGATAAGGATAACATAACAATATGATCAATAGTTTAAAATCATTCAAAAGCTAACGCACATAATCAAATACATATACATAAACATAAATATGTCACATGTTTGGATAGGGAACAAGGATTAACATGTTTTTTTAAAACTTTAGCCTTGATTTTGCAACTCAATCATAATATAATAGTACCCATGGCTATATAGGCCCCAGCTCTCACCCCCCGATCGGGCCCTAGTGTGTGTAGCCACATGAATCAAAGAATAATTTAATATATATGCACATGGGGTACACGAACCCTCTAACATATATCAAGGTGACTTAAGCACCCAATTACATAATGATTTACGGGGTACTTGAACCTCCCTAATCATGAAATAACAATAAGGGGGACTCTAACCTCCCTAGTTACTTTGACCCCAGCGTCGGCAAATGCGATTTCCAGTATCGGTCACTCAGACCTTTACTTTCATGACTCAGATACACAACCATTATAGAGTCCAATTAAAACAATTATCACACATTACCATTCAGTGAACCACAATATACTTTTAGGCATACATTGTTGGTATTGTCATACCAACTACCCTTGCAAGGTAATACATTATGCCAAAATAATTTTCATTAACTTGGGGAGAACAACTCCCTTTGTTCATCAATACATATTGGGAACAATGACTCTCTTTGGTCATTAAATCATACCATTGTATTTAAAATATTCCTTATATCATGCAATAGTTCAAGTCTAGTTCAATTTTACAAGATTCCCATAGTTCTTACAATCAAAACCAATTTTGCATTATGGGGTTGAGGTCATAACCACTTCAAAAGTTACAAGTTTAGGAAAGTCACAATTCCCTAGTTCATTTACTATACCTATGCACCCACAAGTTCAAAACTAAATTAAAAGCATGAAAATCATATATATAAACCATGAAAAGCATTGTTCAATTCATAACATTCAAAAACCCCAACCTTTATTTTTAAAATCAAAATAATAATCTTATGAACTATACTTTAAATCCTCTGCTTTTTCTAAATTAACAATGAGAAAAGAGTAACATGCCTGAAATAGTAAGATGCACAGAGAGAAAACACCTTTGAGAGCCCTAATGGATCAACATCTTGAAACCCTAGCCTTAACTTGAACAAAGAGTTTGAGAGAGAATTTGGGAGTATTTTCTTGGGAATGATATTATAATGAAGTCCCAAGAAAGGCTTTAAGTCATGGGGTCCAATGGGTTAAAGTGGAAAATTTCCAGAGTGACAACTTAAAAACTGAAAAAGTGTTGCCTTTGACCACGAGTTGACCCCTTGACTCGCAACCACACCATATGACTCTTCACCAAAAGTCATAACCAAGACAGTTACTAGGTCCCCATTACATTATTGACCTTACAACTCAATCAACCCATTCATAATAAGACCCTATGACTTATAAGGTCTAGTCATAGTCAACACAGAACAAAATTTGGGACCTACACTGGATACCCTATGATTTCACCTAACGAATCGTGGAATATCCTTACAGCTCTTAGTGAGCCACTCGTACTTAGAGAATAATAAGGCCTCAAAATTACTGGTTTGGTTACGACTCATCCTAAAGAGTCATAAATCCACCCTATGACTCCATAGGTCCAGTCGTAACCAAGGTAGTGAGCCCAAAGCTCAAGATATTTTCAAGGGCCAAAATCAGGGGTGTTTAATTTTCCCAATATCTACCTCTCTCTCAAGTTAGTATCGAATACATGTGAGTTCCTAACATTTTCAACCATTAAGAAAACAATCAAAGCGAAGAAAACCATAATACTGTATAAACACCAATTTAGAATGACTTTTCACTTTCTCTATTTTGCTAATCCATTAGGGTCCCACAACCCTAGTTATGGGATTTAGCTACTCATAATTGTAAGAACACACATATAATTAATAATTTAAAGCATATGAATGATCTTACGAATAATAAGAATGAAAATCAAAATCTCAAATTAATATCAACCCTAAAAACCAAGAATAAAAATTCCAAGATAAAAAGTGTGTCTCAGAACTCAAAACAATATATAAAAAATAATAAAACCTCAAAGGGTTATTTATAGTTACATCATAGTTTTTCTTGACAAAACAGAATAAGAAAGGTCGACAGTGATGATGCCTTAAGCAATGAATCATTTGATTGACGACAAGTCATTGTCCTCCTTTATTATCTAGGCTTCATGTGGCTGGTAGACAACTTGTTAGATCACTATATGAGTATTTTCCTAACTCATAGGGTCCCCAGCTAAAACTTTAGGATTCATAACTTTGCCTCTATATGCTCAAAATGAGGGTCACCCTAATTCGTAGCTTGACCTTATGGTTCATCACGATCTTCCATTTCTACTACTAGCCAAATATATCTTTCAAAACTTTTGTTCCTCTTTTCTTAGAATGCCTCTCACTAGGACACATGGTCTTACCCTATAAGTTGTAGTCAGTCTCTACTTTATTTATTTTCTTCTAAATATTCACTGGTCTGGCTATGGCTCGGACAATGAATCATAGTGTTGCCAAATGACTCATTGTCCAAGCAATCTTCTACTTTTTGGTGCCTTTTTCTTCCTTGTTCCATTCAACTCACCTCCTACCCTATTTTCCAATAAAACTCAATAAAAAACATCAGCTCTACATAAAAATATCTTTGGATTTGAAAGAATTCTTTGTTTTAAGCATCTTAAATGTCATAGTTCAACAACATAGAAACACACTCAACTTAGAATGTCTGTGTTTCCTCAGGAAAACAACACCATATTTTAATCATGCCTCTTAACTCCAGATCAAAACTAAGATCACTTAGACAACCCCTTGCCTTTTTAAACTTATTCACACTACTCATGCAAACCATCAAGTATTCTATACACACCAATCTTTTTCCAAAATAAAAGAAACTCTCTATAGTGCATATGAAACACAAGTACTCTAATACAATAAGATCAAGATTTGGCATTACCTTTTGAATAGACACCCTAATATAGAAATCATTCCACTGTCTAAACAAGCAATAATTAGACTATAATCCTTTCACCCTCACGTCAAAGAGGACCCATCTCACTCAGTATATGAAATAATAATATTAAACATGGGGACTGTGTAAAATCTCACACTTATATAAAGAAGTCAGGCTCTGTGCATTTGATACCATAATCGTTTCCTTATTTTTCACGCTCTAACTTTTGAATACATGAGTTATATTCACTATAGGTCATTTTTAGTCTTGTAATGTAGGCTTGGGGATAGGTAGGATACTTTTTAGGTTAAGTGACTTATTCTTCCTTAGCACTACACTACTTTTGGATCCACTTAATTAGCTCATTTTTGCTCTCTCCCTTTTCTTTTATCACCCCTCCCTAATTTTTTCTTCTTTTATAGTTCGGATATGATTTCCTTTTTATCTTAATTTCTTATTTTTGTCTTTTTTATAATTACTTCTCATCCCACCCAAACCTTTTTCTTTTCTTTTTTCAACTTTCTTCTTCATACCCATGTTTAGCTACACACCTTTATAATAGGCACCCTCAACTTAGGCGATTTACCTAAGTTGAGGTTCACAGAGTCCACAGAGGCGCAAGGGCCAAAACAAGTTCATTGTATTAGAAATCAGAAGGTGAATGGTGTTAAAAAAGAATGGTTTATGAAAGGCTCAAAATTTTGGGATCAAGGGATACTTATTTCATTTGGGTGGATTTTTAGGCTAAAGTGGACTAAGTCAAACACAGCCAATAATCCTTTTGTTAACCTCCTACCCTACAACTTGTCATGAGACTTACCAATAAACTTCTAGTTGCACAACACCGGCTAACTAGGTAAAGTAACTTTCTCGCTAACAACTCAGAGGCTTTCATATATAGTTCTACATATTTAGTTCATGTTAGATTAGCCAAGCTATCTTATCACAAGTTTTAATGCCATGTCTAGATCCTATATTGGTTACAACTATGCTTACACTATATCATAACATGAAAAAATTAGAGGGTTCTTATTTTAAGGCCTTAAATAAAAATAGGTAAGCATTAATATCCAAATCAATCTACACCAAGTTCTTTTATTTTACTTTGAGTTACACATAATACTACACAACACAGGAACACATGACAAACAAACATATCACACAAACATAAACATAAAACCTAAAAATATTGGTTCTACAAAGATAATGTAGTCTATGGAAAAAGAAATACAGCAAGAAAAACCCTCAGTTATAGTACATCCCTACCCTAAACTAAAGATGATGCATTGTCCCTAGTGTAAAGATAAAATATAAAAACAATGGAGTGAAGACATACTTGGGCACCCTAGGAATCAAATCACAATGTCTCCACTAGAGGGGCCTCAAATTGGGCCTCACTCTTAGAAATAGTAGCCCTAGTGATGGCCGGGAACTAAAATCAATGTTGGAATCCAGAATGGCTAATGCACTCAATGGTGGAGGGATCTTGAGAGGCAAGAATGTACTATCTCCTACAGCTGCTGGCAATATCTTACCTATTCAGGATCTTCTATCTCTCCTACTATCTCATAGACCTCGGCCAAGAAGGCTTATGATGTCTATTGACTAGTTTTCGAGCTACCCATATTTCTTCTCTTCTTTATCCTTTTAATTGCTCAATCACATTCCACTTAAGATTCTTTCTCTTTACCTTTTGTTCCCTAAATATTAGGCATATTCTTAACCTGTATCTCCTTAATAATGGGCATATAGGAGTCAAAAAAACTAGGAATGGACTTACAACCATGTCCTCTATGGTAGAGCATAAAGCAGCCAATTTCTCATGAATGTCTGCAAAATTTGAGGCCTACACTCCCTCAAGTTTCTGATTAATCCACCTCTTAAAACTATAAAACTGTGTCTACATTCCTCACATCTCACTTTTGATTTCCTTATTTACCCAAGTTTCTATCCCCTACTCAATATTCATCACTTTCTACTTGAGGGTGCCTATATGTTTTAGCACATCAGTGAGAAATTCCTGCAAGACAAAATATAGCTACCTATAGGTGGACATAAAGTGGATGGTCCTAAGAGAGATGAGTAGGAGTCTGTGGAGCCCTAGAATCTGTGGACCTAGCTGCATTAGTAGAAGCATATAGGTCTGATCCTGTATTCTTATATGGAGTATCTCCAAGTTCTATAAAACCCTGAGTGTTGATGTCTATTGTGCCATGGGTTCATGGCACTTTCAATGCTTAAAACTGTGAAAATATGCAAATACTTAGGCCATTTTGTTAGATATAATGTGTGTTTTGGTGTGTATGGCAGGAAAACTAGGTTGGAAGTGAAATGGACCAAAATAAGAAGAAAAATCTTTAAAAATCAAAGTTCAAGCCTAGACTACGTGTCATTAGGTGACCATACAACTCGTAGCCCAAGTTTTCATGATGCCAGTGAGAGCTACTGAGTCAAGAAGTGGAATTGAGGCTAACTACGACTGGTAGGGATCAACTAAGAGTCACAAGATAAAGTTGTTCT
This sequence comes from Capsicum annuum, assembly GCF_002878395.1. NCBI lineage: Eukaryota > Viridiplantae > Streptophyta > Magnoliopsida > Solanales > Solanaceae > Capsicum > Capsicum annuum. The sequence continues at coordinate 146,284,092 of NC_061116.1, read as the reverse complement.
AATCATAATTGGCAAAAAATCTAAAGATATACAAGTTGAAGTCCTAGTAAACATGACAGAAGACCACGAGTCATAAGGCCAGGCCACACTCATAGGGAGAAGCCATTCTAATAACAGTAAGAAAAGTTTTGAAAGGTGAAAATTAATTAGAGTGAAAATGAGTCTAGCGAACAATTTGTTAGGTCTCGTAATGAGTCATCATCACTGAGTTTAAAAGAGAATAATGGATGCTGATAATGAGTCATTGTTAATCCAGATGACTCATTATCTGTGGAGTAGCCATTATCGATCTTATTTTTCTAGTTTGTTTTGGTTAGGTTTTTTGTGTTATTTTGAAACTATAAATACTCCTTTGATACTTTTATAATAGCTTACGCACTCATTATATTCACAAACATATATTACATTCTAAGATTGACTTTTGATCTTGGAATCTCTTTATTCTTGGTTTTTGGTTGATCATTAATTTGAGAGTTTGGGTTTTATTCTTAAATTATGGTGAGATTATTTCTATTCTTTCTTTTATGAATTCCATGAAGATTCTTGCAACTATGATAAGCTAAATCTCTTATCTAGGTTTATGGATTCCCTGTCTGAATAACTAAATAGGAGAGGTGTGAGGTTTTTCTAAATCATTGTTTATGCATGCATTATGATCTTTTTTGGATTGTTTACTTACTTAACTAGCGCAGAAGTTAAGGATTTACCTGTATTCATAATCATCTTCATGATAGAGGTCAAGATTGATAAAATATGATTACAATAGTGATTTGAGACTACCAACCCTCATCTAATTAACTTGACACTCACAAGGAAATAGTTAGCCTACGACCAAAGACAAGGGTTTGAAAAGTGACACTCTAAGACTCATAAGGTGAAGAGAAAAATTTACCAAGGCATTCATAAGATGGTTAGTGATACCTATCTTGTTAGGTTCTGCATGTGCAGCATTAAGATAGTACAATTGAGCATAATAAAAATATGGAGTTTGGAATCCAGGGGAACACAGTCCTAGTGTTCATCTCTAATTGATTACAACCGCAAGCAATCAAGACTTGTTACTATTTCTTATTTACTACAAATTCACCCTATTTACTTTTCTGTACTTTTGTCTACTTCAATAAATTTGTGAGACATATCTGACCTATTACCTATGGGTTTGACCTCAACCTAGTTGGGTTACTATAATTTGACTATGATCACATGGTATCTTCTTGGAGGGTATAGTTTAGGCTACATCAAAGTTTGGTATTATTGCCGGAGAATATGGTTGTGGATTAATTGATTAAAGTTGTTGAGGTTGTTGGGTTTTACTTTTCTGTTCTTCTTGGGGCATATGTAAATGTATTACCAGTTCTAAGAGTCAAGGAAGTCCCTTGATACCATTTGATCTAGATCCAGAATAAATCCTACAATAGAATTGTACGATGTTGTATCATGATTGTAAAGCTCATCATGGGGAGCTTTGAGATGATACACTTAACTTGCCTCTCCTACCTCTACATAGTGTTTAGGTGATAGTTGAGCAAGCCACTGCATGGTTATTAGTGAAAGAAAATATAATGAGGGACAATAAGGCTTCAAGTATATAGCTCTAGAGGTGAGACAGAGACAGGAAGCTAATCATCAAGTAGAACATGACCGAGCTAGAAGAGATAGAGCTCACATACTCCTAGCTTATTAATAACGCCCAAACTACCCCTCTTTAGAAGGATAAAATGGTCATTGTCAAAATATAGTAACCTAACTAGGTTGGGATAAATCCCACAGGGAATACATTATATATCTTGCTTAAACTTGTAAAAATCACCAGGTAGTGCAGAAATAAAAAATAGGGATTGTAGTAAATGGAAAGAAGTAACAAAAATTGGATGTTTTTGGTTATAAACAATCTAGGAAAAACACTAGGCTTGTGTTCCTCCTGGATTTCTATCTCTGTAGATTTATCACCCACTGTCGAACTATTCTAATACCTTTCATGAAGAATTTGGTAAAGTTATGTACTAAGAATTGTCTTGTAGACTCTTTGATAGATTTCACCCTTTACCTTTTGAGTCTCAAGGTGTCTCTTTACTAACCCATATCCTAGATTCCAGTTAACTATAACCTTTTGAGTCTCAAGTTATTAGATTAAAATAATCTTCTTACGTAAATAGTGTTGATTAGCCTAGATCGATAATTAATTTCCAAATTACTATTTTGATCTTCTTTTCCTACTCTGTACCTCTCTTATGAAGCAAGTAGTAAATATAGGTGGAATCTTAACGTTGGGCACCGCTAAGAAATCAATAAGAATGAAGAAAACCCAATACATACAAGAATATTTATCTATAATGACTTGTCACTTCCTCTACTTTGTTAATCTGCCAGGGTTCCCATAACCCTAGCTAAGGGAATTAACTTCTCATAGTTATCGGATTATTCATAGACAAATTCATATAATCAATATATCAATAATAAAAGTAGAAATCCCAAAGTCCTAAATTGAATAACAAACCAAAACAAGAACACAACAGTGTATGGTGTGTAACTTATCCCCAAAGGGCATAAATTAGCCTTCAAGGGCCTATCTCTGCTCTTTTACGCTCTAATAAAATCTAAATGGTATTTAGAGATTACAAAAAACCCTAAAAATTAAATCCTAAATAAAATAGGAAAACTTGACTAACATACATAATAAGGACTAAAAACATCATAGGAATGTATGTTGGTTGCATGGAAATCCTAGGAAATAATTTTGAAACGATCCAGAAAAGTTAAAGTTGGCGACCACTTACTAAGGTCACATATGGACCGTATGTACTGCATACAGAATATATGTGGTCCTTAGTAAGTGAAAACCCTCCTTTTTACTACTCCTGAGCTTCTAGACTTCAAGTGTTTGCACCTACTTTGCTTATGTACGCTCGGTAAGTGGCATATATGCCTAAAATGCCTAAGTAAGTAGCCCAAAACTTTAATTTCCATCTTTTTCTTCTATTTAGCATCCAAAACCATATTTTTCTTTTATTTAACATCCAAAATTTAGTTTTCTTCCATTTAGCATCCATAACCTAGTTTCCTGCAAAATCAAACAAAAATACATCAAATCCAATAAAATAATCATAGTACATGCATATTCTCTAAGTTTAAGCATTGTAAGTGCACTAAATTCATAGCACATCACTTATCAGTAGATGCAAGTATATAATGAAAAGAGGATGACCAGGGATATGCTTTTCCCAAGGAACACAATTTGATATCACAAATGTTATGATTCAACTATTGAATTTGAAGGGTGTGTTTGTGGGTTTTCCAATCGATGATGCAAACATGCACATCATAAATTTTGTTGGAATTTTCACTTTATATAATATTCCTGGGTGAGTCAGGAAGCTTGAAGACTCAGGTTGTTCCTATTCTGCCTAACTGGTGAAGCAATATTATGGTTAGGGAACTACCTTGTGGGTCTATTACTACTTGGAACAAGTTGCAGAAGTAGTTTTTAGACCATATCTTCCCTCCTACTAGAATATTATAATTGAAGGATGAGATCTATAATTTCATGTAATTGCATTCTGAACCAATGTATGAGGAATGGTTTTCATTTAAGACGAAGTTGATGATGGTGCCTAGTAATAGAATTTCAAGCAAAAATTTGCTAAAAATTTTCTATCGTGCCCTAAATAGTAGTTCTAAATCTATTGCAGACACTATTATTAGTGGAGCATTCATGAGCCTGTGTTGGTATACAGCATCACAAATATTAGATTGGATTTCTCTTATTTATCGAGGGTGGCATACTGAGGGGCATAAGGAGATGCCAACACTAATGCTATTAGTGCTTCCAGCAAGCATAGAATTGTAGATAATTAAGTAGCTCAAGAAATTGTGCAGTTGAGGATGAAGATCGTGTTACTGATAAAGCAGTTTGCAACCATGGGTTCTGAAAAGGTAAATATGTAGGCTCATAAGGTAAAGCACCTAGATTGAATGATTTTGATATTAAAGAAGAGGTAAAGTATCTAGGCAGAGAGATGGCTGGTTTTTGAGCTAATTGCCAAGGGTTTGCTCAAGATAATTAGAACTTAAGGCAAGGGAAACAAGGTTGGAAAACTATATAAATAGACATAGGGATCAGAGAAAAAAAGATAGTGACTGGAGGCGTAAGGATGATTATAAGGAGAAGAGTGATGCATATGTTCCACTATGGACTTGTGACACTGAGTCAAGGATAGAGGCATTGCTTACTAAGCTAGTTAAGGGATCAGATAATTAGGAGAGTTCACTTAAGGAGATTAAGGTGGATATTTTAGGTTTCAACTAAAAAGTGGAATCATATGCTACAATGATCAAGCAACTTGAGCAGCAATGTGGTCATATGTTAGCGACCTTGAATTAGCTTCAATTATGCACTTTTATGATTAATATTATGCAGAATCTAAAGAATGATAGTCACTATTTGATGATCACCACTTAGAGTAGTAGGGTTACCATTGATCTCCCCAAGTTTGTCGTTAATGAAGCTAGGGATGACATAGTTGATTTAAATAAGGCACCCAAAGTAGAATCTAAAAAGTTGGTGACTAGTGGTGAGTCATCACAAAAATCGATGGGTGTTGATAAAATAGTTGAGAAGGATAAAGGTAAAGGTAAGGAAGTTGAGTTTGTAATGAAGACCATTCCATGACCTCATTTACCTTTCTGTTAGAGATTGAAGAAGAAATAAGAGAAAGAAAATATCGATGTCGATGAAATTATCTGTTAATATTTCTCTTGTAGAAGCTTTGAAGTAGATACCAAGCTATGCAAAGTTCATAAAGGATTTGGTTACTAAGAAGCGGATGGTGACTTTTGAGCCCACTAATAATATGCACCACTATAGTACTATTGTTTCTCAATCTTTAGCAGAGAAAAAGGAGGACCACGGAGCTTTTACTATTCCATACACTATTGGGTCCTTCAAGTTCTCTCAAGCTTTATGTTATTTGAGATCTAGTAATCTTATTCCACTAGTAGTATACAAGTGGTTGGGGTTGGGAGCACCCAAACCTATATCCATGAGGTTATTGATAACTGACTGAACTGTGAAGAAATCGATCGGTATTTTTTGTGATATTTTGATGAAGGTTGTATCCTTTGTATTTCTAGCTTATTTTATTATCCTTGACTATAAGGTGGACTTCAAAGTCCCGATTATCTTAGGTAGGCCTTTCCTAGATATGGGTAGGTCCTTGGTTAACATGGAGATAGGGCAGATGAAGTTCAAATTAAATGATGAGAAAGGTACTTTTAATATATGTTAAATCTATAGGGCAGTCAAAGGATATGAGAGTGGTGTCCGTGATCGATATTATTGATGATGATGTAGTTATTGTGCCCATAGAGGAGTAACTTGGGTTTGAGGCATTAGCAGTGGTTATCATGAACTTTGACAATGATGGCATTGACGAGTATGATAAGATGGTGAGTGCATTATATAGTAGAGGTTCTTATACTTATGCTCTGAAGAAGCAAGAACTTGATTTGAAGAATAGAACCACTCTCCCAACTCAACCATCTATAAAGGAGCCACCGATTTTTGAATTAAAGGCCCTTCCATCTCACTTGAATTATGAATTTTGGGGGGCTAATAGTACCTTTTCAATTATTATTGCTTTTGATTTATAGAAGACATAAGTTGAAGCATTTATCTCAGTGTTGTAGAGGTTCAAGAGGGCCATTAAATAGACTATTGTAGACATTGTGGGGATTCCACTCGGTATTTGTACTCATAAAATATAGCTTAAACCAGATTGTATACCAAACATCGAGCACCAACATTGTTTAAATCCTTTAATGAAAATGGTTGTGAAGAAAGAAATTATAAAGTGGTTAGATACTGGGGTGTTTTACCCTATTGGAAAGCAAGTGGGTCAGCTGTAAGACCCCGTGAAATTCTCTCATAGAATGAACCTTAGGGCATGTTAAGTGAGGCATAATTTCAGCCCTAAAAGTTTGAGAAGTGACTTCCTAAGTGAGTATTATCTTAAACATATAGAATTTTCCTAATTTTGACTTTTTTACCACATGGGAAACCTGATAAGTTTTCCGTCGATATAAGATTCGCCCAAATCCGATACCCGGGTAAGAAGTTATGGTTAATTTAAGTCCTAGTTGTAAAACAACATCATTTTAGTACTTGGCGCATCGCAGAGAGGGTCTATTTGACAATTGTCAATTTCCAGTGGAACTCTGTGATAGTGGCGCATCGCGGAGGACCCGAATTTCTAAATAGTCTATTTCTAGTGGCCTAGCACGATTGTGACACTTCGCGCTGAAGTTCCAGGTCCCAACTAGTGGGACAACGCGATGGCTTCGTATAGTGGTGACTCCCAGATTACCATTTGTCAATTTCCAGTGAGCCACCACAATAGTGGCGTGTCACGGTGGCCCATAAAATTGGGTTCCCAATTTAATTTTTTAGCTTCGTTCAGAAGTTAAAAATGGCACGTTGGAATTTTTCCAAGCCTCTTAAACCTAGCAGACACCAAATCAAGGTCATTTACAAGCAATCTATGATTTTTTTATCAAGTCTCTCTCAACAAAAATCCTAAGTATCCAAAACCTCTTCCAAGAATCTCAAGAATCCACCATAGATTTTCTTAAATTGAGTTAAGATTCAAGGTTCCCAAGTCAAGGGCTTCAAGAACCCTCATTCAAGAGTACGGATAGAGTTCCAAAAGTAAGAGTTCATCCAAAGCTTCTAATTCAAGGTATGTGGGGTTTTGAACAATGGTAATCCTTTCACCCTTGTTCCCAACGGCTTATTTAAACTACAATTCCCTATAATATATAATATTTTACATGAAATTAAATTGGGGGTTTTCACCCATTGTTATTGGTTGCAAGCTTTTGATGTTTCCCTTGAATTGAGAGTTTAATGGCATGATTTTTACATGTTTTCTTGAGAAATTGTAGCTGGGTCTATACCCTATGATTTTAATCCTTGAGAAGTTAATAGTTGAAATGTTTGAGTTATTGAAGTATATGAGTATGTTGAGATTTTGAGACAAATTGCTGAAATTTCTTGATTTCTACATGAGTTATGAATCTATATGCTATCTATTATGCTTTTGATGAGTTTTAACTTGAGATTGAATTATGGGTTATTAAGCCATACTTGAGACTTGAGATTTTATGAACTCTTGTGCTATAAACACCCATGATTTGAGTATTTTGAGATTATTGAGAAATGTTTTGACCTAATGGTCATTGAATTTTGAAATCTACTCTACTACATGAGATTATCGATTTGATTATTGGGTTCGTAGTGAACCATGAGATTATTTCTAAAAGTGGATTTTATGAGATGAGCGCAGATAATCTTAAGGGAGTAGTATTTAGCACCAAGTGGGTAAGTTACTATAGTTTCTTACCCCAAAACTAGGTACCACCGTAGGTTGGGCGTGAGGCTGAGTTTATGATTATACTCCTTGGCAAGAGTATGATGCCTCTCCCCAACTTGAGGTCTCTTTCTTAGGAGTACAAAACATTAGACTCTACGTAGCTTGCATGATTTATGTCAGTTAAGAGAAACTCCTAAACTAAAGTATTTTCCATTGAGATAAGATATTTTCCTTTAAAACTAAAATACTTTCCCTTGATATGGGTATTTTTCCCTAAAGCTTGAAATGATATATTTTCCTAACGTGAATGAAATGCCTTCAAGCATGCTCCAAAGTTATATGATTTTGAATTCCAAGTATTTGAGTTCAAAAGAGTTATGAGTTCTTGAGCATTGAAGAAGTTTTACTCTCCATGAGATATATTCATGAGTTGAACGTATTGCTTAAAGTTTCCTTTAGCCTTGAGTAATGAGAATAAGAGAAGAGTACAACTTTCAAAGCTGAAAGTATAATGACTCAAGAGGTTATGTTACATGTTCCATTTTACATGATTCATAAGCTTCGCATTTTATACTTATTCAAGCCATGTGAGGTATTACTTATTTGATGCATGATTTGATTAAAGAGTATTGAAGTTTTTTTATATAAATGCATGTATCCCCACATACTCAGTACATTCTCAAGTACTGATACACATATACATCTATGTGCTACATTGTCTTATAATGTAGGTTCAGGTGCTCAGTCCTAACCTCATCGGTGATTTTTGAGTACCATTATCTACATTTCTACAGTGGTGAGTCCTCATGGTTCAAGGACCTATATTCAGATATCTCCATATTTTGAGAGACTATGTTGTTATTTTGAGTTCATTTCGAGTCAGTTGGGAACCTATCCCAATGGCTCTCTAGTTCATAGATTCGTAGAGGCTTTGTTAGACTAGTTATCAGATTATGGTTGTATTGAGGTTTCCAATATTTTGGTCATTTGGACCAAGAACTTTCTTCGTATTTCCTTTCATATGATATGACTATGCTAGTGTTTGAATTATTTTATCTTGAAATGAGTGTTTTTAGTAGAAATAGGCTTAAAGGGTTAGCATAGTGCTACTTTTTTCCTTAAGCACCGGGTGATATCTCAGGAGGTGATTTCAGGTCGTTAAAAACTTGGTATCGAAGCCTAAGGTTTTAAGCAGTACTAGGGAGTCTGACAAGCCGTGTTGAGTAGAATCTTAATCATCGGTGTGTAGTGCGCCATATCTATAAGCAGGAGGTTACAAGACATTTTAGGAAAAAGTTGTTTCTTTCTTTTAGATTCTATCATGCTTGAAGTTGTCTCTGTCATCTAATAATTCATGCTCTCTTATTTTATAAAATGCCTCTCCAAAAAGTGAATGTCCACAGAAACAATGATGAGCAACCCCCACCTATTAATTCTTTGAATGAGATGCTATTTCATGCTGAGTTTCGGGTAGACTTTTAGGCGTTAGTCTAAGCAGTCACTACTAATGTTCGGGCCAATAACCAGGCCATAGTTGCTAATCGGCTGGGAGGTGATGTAGATATGGCTAGAATCCATGATTTCATGTGGATGAATCCGCCAGAGTTTTATGGGTCCAAGGTAGGTGAGGACCCACAATTGTAACTTGAGGAGGTAAGAAAGATCATGCAGGTGATATATATTTTTGAGGAAAAAAGTGTTGAGTTGGCGTCTTACAGGTCGAAGGACATAGCTTATGACTGGGTTGTATTATGAAGGAAGGGTAGAGGTAAGGATGCTGCTCCCATGACTTGAAAGGTGTTCCAAGATGCATTCTTGGAAAAGTTCTCTCCACTTGAGATGAGGGAAGCAAAGATTGAGGAATTTATGAACTTAAGGCAGGTCTTCATGACTGTTAAGGAGTATTGCTTGAAGTTTAACCAGTTGACCAAGTATGCTCCTGATTTGATCTCTGACACCCGAGCTAGTATGAGAAAGTTTGTGATCGGTGTTTCTGGGTTAGTACTGAAGGAGTGTAGGACTGCGATGCTGTATAGGGATATGGATCTAGCTAGGTTGATAATATATGCCTAGCAGATAGAAGCAGATAAGATTAGGGAGACATATTGAGTAAGGGGTAACAAGAGGGCTAGATCTGAGCAGCATGACTTTATCTAGCCAAGGTTCTATGGAGGGAACTGTCCTCAATTTCAGAGGCATCTGTCTATGCTAGCGCCTTCATTAGCTAGTGCTCCCATGCCTAGAAGAAGGCAGGAGCAAGGAGGTAGATCCTTTATGTCTAGGTCGCAGAATAGTGTTGGTAACAAGCCCCATTATCCTCCTTATGCTAAGCGTGGTAGGGATCATCCTGGTGAGTGTTTTGTAGATCTAAGGGATTGTTTTGGTTATGGAAAGCAGGGCCACAGACTTAGAGATTGTCCTCATGTTAGACAGGGGAACAGAGATGCCCGACCTCAGGCACAGGCTACTAGTGCACCAGCTCCTGTATCCTGTCCTGCCCCTACTCAGGGCACTTCATCTAGCAATGCTGGTGGCTACCGCCAGAATAGATTCTATGCCTTACCATCCCATCAAGAGTAGAAAGCCTCTTTCGATGTTGTTACTGGTATGCTCCGTGTCTTTTGCCTTAATGTCTATGTGTTGTTAGACCCTAGGTCAAGTCTCTCTTATGTGACCCCACTTGTAGCTATGAATTTCAAAATGAGTCCAAAAAAGATTCCTGAGCCTTTCCTAATTTCTATACCCGTTGAGGAGTCAGTTGTTGCTAAACAAGTGTATAGAAATTGTCCTGTTACTGTTCTTGATAGAATCATATTTGCTGATTTGATAGAGTTAGACATGGTGGATTTTGACCTTATTCTGGGTATAGATTGGCTTCATTCTTGTTTTGTATCTATAGACTATCATACTCGTCTGGTCAATTTTTAATTTCCTGATGAACCAATGTTTTAGTGGTTCGGGAGTTCGGTATCTCCCAAGAGTCATTTTATCTCCTATCTCAAAACCAGGAAGCTAATATATAAAGGTTGCATCTATCACCTAGGTAGAGTCAAAGATACTAAGTCCAAGGCTCCAACTATTCAGTCAGTTGATATTGTTAATAAGTTTCCAGATTTTTTTCCAGAAGATCTCCCAAGGGTACCTCCTTATAGAGAGATAAAATTTGGGATTGACCTTCTTCCTGACACTTCACCCATTTCTATTCTGCCATACCATATGGCACCTACTGAACTTAAGGAGTTAAAAGAGCAACTCAAAGATCTTTTAGACAAAGTTTTCATAAGGCCCAGTATTTCTCCTTGGGGCGCACCTGTCTTATTCATGCGAAAGAAAGATGGTTCTTTGTGTATGTGCATTGACTACCGTCAGCTTAATAAGGTCACCATCAAGAACAAGTATCCTCTTCTGAGAATTGATGACTTATTTATTAGTTGCAAGGTGCAAGTTATTCTCTAAGATAGACCTTAGATCTGGCTATCATCAACTTAAATTTAGGGAATGTGATACTCTAAAAATAGCTTTCCGAACCCGCTATGGTCACTTTGAGTTTCTAGTCATGTCCTTTGGGCTAACTAATGCCCCGATAGCCTTTATAGTCCTCATGAATCGAGTGTTCAAGAAATATCTCGATATGTTTGTAACTGTCTTCATAGATGACATCCTTTTGTACTCCCGTAATTAGAATGACCATGCGAACCACCTTAGAATGGTCTTGCAAACTCTTAGAGACCACTAGTTGTTCACGAAATTCAGTAAGTGCAAATTTTGGCTAAGGTCTATAGCCTTTCTGGGTCGTATTATTTTAGCTGAGGGTATTAGATTTGATCCACAAAAGACAAAAGCTATAAGAAATTGGCCTAGACCTATCTCTCCATCTGACATTAGGGGTTTCTTAGGTCTAGCGAGCTACTACCATCGTTTTGTTAAGGGTTTCTCTTCTATTGCGTCTCCCATGATCCAGTTGACCCAAAAGAAAGTTAAGTTCCAGTGGACATACTCCTGTGAGAAGAGTTTTCAGGAGTTGAAGGCTCGACTTACTTCAGCCCCTGTGTTGACTTTGCTTGATGGTACAGATGATTTTGTGGTGTATTATAATGCCTCTAGAGTTTTTTGGGTTGTTTGTTGATTCAAAAAGGTAAGGTCATAGCTTATGCCACTAGGCAGTTGAAGCTGCATGAGAAGAATTACCCAATCCATGATCTTGAATTAGCTGTTGTGGTCTTTGATTTAAAAATTTGGAGACATTACCTGTATGGTGTCCATGTTGATGTGTTTACTAATCATAAAAGCCAGCAGTATGTGTTTACTCAGAGGGAGTTAAATCTTAGGCAGAGGAGGTGGTTGGAGTTGTTGAAAGACTATTATATGAGTATACTGCATCACCGAACAAGGCCAATATAGTGGAGGATGCCCTTAGCAGGTTGTCTATGGGTAGTGTTGCTCATGTAGAGGAAGGTAAGAAAGAGTTAGCTCATTATGTATAGTGTCTAGCTATATTGATTGTTAGGTTGCTTGATTTAGCTGAGGGAAGAAGTTTGGTGCAGAGTAGTTTCTAATCCTCTTTAGTTTCGAATGTGAAAGAGAAGCAAAACAAGGATCCTAGTTTGGTCAGACTGAAGGAGTCAGTTCAGGGACAAAAGGTAGAGGTTTTCTCCCAAGGGGGAGATGGCGTGTTGAGAGTGCAAGGTAGATTATATGTTTCGTCTGTTGATGATCTGAGGCAGAGAATTATGGTTAAAGCATATGGCGCATGGTATTCTATTCATCCCGGCACTGCCACGATGTACCGTGACTTGCAAAAACTCTATTAGTGGAATCGTATGAAAAAGGATATAGCTGAGATCGTAGCAAAGTGTGCAACGTCCAACAAGTTAAGGTAGAGCACCAAAAACCTGGTGGTGTGATACAAGAGTTTGGTATACCCACTTGGAAGTGAGAGGTGGTGAATATGGACTTTGTGACCGGGTTGTCTCTTTCGCATCATCATCATGATTCGATTTGGGTCATTGTGGATAGGCTGACTAAGTTCGCGTATTTTTTTCCCATGCATACATCTTATACAGCTGAGGATTATGCTAGATTGTATATTCGGGAGTTAGTCAGGTTGCATGGAGTTTCTTCGTCTATCATTTTGGATAGGGGTACTCAAATTACTTCTCAGTTTTGGAGGGCGTTCCAACAGGGTCTTGGTACCCAAGTCCTTTTGAGTTCTGCTGAGAGGACCATTCAGAACCTGGAAGATATGTTGAGGGCATGTGCTCTTGATTTCAAAGGTAGTTGGGATGAGCATTTACCGTTGATAGAGTTTTATTATAACAATAGTTACTATGCTAGCATCGAGATGGCACCATTTAAGGCCTTGTATAGTAGGATATATAGGTCACGTATAGGGTGGTTTAAAGTTAGTGAAGCTACCACAATTGGGCCCAATGCAGTATTTGAAGCTATGGAGAAAGTTAAGTTGATTAGAGAGAGGTTGAAGACTGCTCAGAGTCATCAAAAGTCAAATGCCAATGTAAGGAGAAGAGATCTTGAGTTTTAGGTGGGTGATTTGGTTTACTTTGAAGATTTCACACATCAAAAGGGTAAAGAGGTTCGGTAAAAAAGGAAAGCTTAGTCCCTGTTATGTTGGCTCGTATAGATTCTTGAGTCGTGTTGGTAAAGTAGCCTACGAGGTTGAGTTTCCTGCTGAGTTATCAGCTATTCATCCTTTTTTTTAAATCTCCATGCTTAAAAAGAATATTGATGATTCCGTTGTAGTAGATCCTTCATAGAGTGCTAATATTCAGAATAGTCTTTCATTCGATGAGATTTGTATTGAGATCCTAGATTTTCAAATTCGTAGGCTGAGAAACAAAGAGGTTCCCTAAGTCAAAGTTTTGTGGCAGAACCAGTCAGTTGAGGGCGCTACTTGGGAGGCAAAAGCAGACATGTGAGTCAAGTACCCGCATCTCTTTTCCGCGAGTTCAGATCAATCTAAAGGTATTATTCTTCCTTAATTCAGCCCTTCTAATCTAAAGTTTAGCTATGTATCTATTCTTGCATGAGATCTTGCTATTTCTGAGGTATTCAAGAGTTTAGAGAGATTCAATTATGTGTACTCTATTTTTCCTGTGTTCCTAGTCCAACTAGCGACATTCGAGGATGAATGTTTACAAGGGGGAGATATTGTAATACCCCACAAAATTCTCTTATAGAATGCACATTAGGGCATGTCAAGTAAGGTATAATTCCAGCCCTAAAAGATTGAGAAGTGACTTCCTAAGTGAGTATCATTTTAACCATATAGAATTTTCCTAATTTTGACTTTTTTACCACATGAAAAATTTAATAAGTTTTTCGTCGATATAAGATTCGCCAAAATCTGATACCTGGGTAAGAAGTTATGGCTAATTTAAGTTCTAGTCGTAAAACAACGTCATTTTAGTGCTTGGCACATCACGGAGAGGGTCTATTTAACAATTGTCAATTTCCAGTTGAAATCCACGATAATGGCGCATCGCGGAGGACCCCAATTTACCAATAGTCAATTTCTAGTGGCCTAGAGGGACTGTAACGTGTCGCACTGAAGGTCCAGGTCCCAACTAGTGGGACAACATGATGGCTTCGAGTCGCGGTGACTCCCAGATTACCATTTATCAAATTCTAGTGAGCCACCGCGATAGTGGCGCGTCGTGGTGGCCCATTAAATTGGGTTCCCAGTTCAATTTTTTCAGCTCCATACAGAATTTAAAAAGGGCACTTTGAACTTTTTCCAAGCCTCTTAAACCGTGCAAACACCAAATCAAGGTAATTTACAATCATTCTATGAAGTTTTTCTCAAGTTGTCTCTCAACAAAAACCCTAAGTATCAAAACCTCTTCCAAGAATCTCAAGAATCCACCATAGATTTTCTTAAATTGAGTCAAGATTTAAGGTCCCCAAGTCAAGGGCTTCAAGAACCCTCATTCAAGAGTACGAATAGAGTTTCAAAAGTGAGAGTTCATCCAAAGCTTCTAATTCAAGGTATGCAGGGTTTTGAACAAGGGTAATCCTTTCATCCTTGTGCCCAAAAGCTTATTTAAACTACAATTATCTGCAATTTATGAGATTTTACATGAAATTAAATTGGGGTTTTTCACCCATTATTATTGGTTATAAGCTTTTCATGCTTCCCTTGAATTAAGAGTCTAATGGCATAATTTTTACACGTTTTCTTAAGAAATTGCAACTAGGTCTGAACCCTATGATTTTAATCCTTGAGAAGTTAATAGTTGAAATGTTTGAGCTATTGAAGTATATGAGTATGTTGATATTTTGAGACAAATTGCTGAAATTTCTAGATTTCTACATGAGTTATGAATCTATATGCTATCTATTATGCTTTTGATG